>NC_069787.1:50190750-50490750 GCF_027406575.1 Nycticebus coucang | reverse complement strand
CATAGCAGCCCTGTGGATCGGTGCCACAGTAGAAGTAAGAGTAGCAGGGTCAGTCTACTGTCCTGTGTCCACACATCAGCGTAGTATATGGAAATGTGCAATAGAAAGTGCAATGTGTGACAGATGAGGTAGCTCAGGAACTATATAGAGCTGAGGAAGCCAGATATGTAAGAATTTAGGTGTAGTATCAAGCAAAAAAAGGCTTGTGCTGGTAGAAGTCAGGGTAGAGGTTTCCCTTGGGGGAGAGGCTAGACATCAGATGGGTCTCCAAGAGGCTTTGGGGTGCTGACAACCTGTTTCCTGATTTGGGTGTTGGATACAGGGTGGGTTTACTGTGTGGCAAAATGAATGTACATTGTATAATCATGTGAAGTATACTTAAATTAAAAATGTATAGTTCGTGTGATGTATACTTCAATTAAAATCATCAGACTGTCTATCAAGCCTAGGATGAAGAAGGGACCCTCAGCCTGTCATGCCTTGTTCATAAGAGACGAGTTGTCAGTGACCATGTGGTTCTCCCCTTGGCACAGGGAGGCTGCCACCAGGCTCTAAGCAGTGCGGTTCCAGCAGGGTGAGACCGAGCCCAGGGCTCCAGCAGGCTTCTGAAGAGCTACAACACGGCCACACCACCCGAGTGCCGGGATCACCGTCACAGCCTACCTGCGCTTCAGGGTGAGTTGGGGCCCTGCCCCTCCCCACCTGCCCTGTCCAGTCCTTCCCTGAGGTGAGTTATTCTTTTCCTCAGATGAATTTGTAAGAAAACCCCAATTGTTGAGAATATATTTTGGTATGCCTCCCTCTCCCTGTGACTTTCTGGCTGGAGGCAGGAACTGATGTAGAAGAGCAGATCCTCCCCCGCAGGGGACTGTGGGTGCTGACATCCAGGTGTTAACATGGGACAGTGCTTGGCAGGCTTGGCAGGGCGCTGACCTGCCTGGCTGTCCTGACCAAGTCAGGAGTGTGGGCTCCAAAGGCTTCTTCTGGTCTACTACAGTGCCTTCAGAACCCCCATAGACACCCATAACTGGGACAGAGGGCTTTGGTGTGTTAGATTCTAGAAGTTTGCCCACTATCCATACCTAGAGCAAGAGAAGCTGGGAATGTTTTCCCTTTGTGATTTACTATCCTAAAAAAGTGGAGGTGTCTTTCTTAATGAAGAGGGGAGTGTGGAAACTTGGAGGGCAGCTAACAGCCATTGCTGCCACCTGTATTTGCTGGTCCATGTGTCCGTTCACTCTGCAGCCAGTCCTGACCACTGCTCATGGTGAGCTCACTGCTCTCTTTCAACCGTGACATTTGTGAGGTCAGAAGTAGAGGCCTAGGCAGGAAAGGCTCCAGTGGCAGGGTGGGTAGCTAATCTGTCTGGCTCTGGGACCTGTGCTTCTTTGTTCCAAGGCACTTCCCTGAACCTCCTACAAGCAAAAGTTGAGTCTGTGCCCCCCACCCATCTCTGTTCCTCATAGAACCTTGTTCAGGGCCTGTTAAATCTCATAGTTCACATGGTTACAGCAGACTCAATTTTTGGTTTTATTTCCATTTAATATCCAGGTACAATTAAGTTACAATGTTTGCATTTGTTAGGTAAAGTCCCTGTCGTAGTTGTGTCCTACCCGCAGGAGGTGTGCCATGTACCCTCACATTGTGCCCGTTCATTGCAAACACATCAATCCCCCCCCCTCTCTTCCCCCTAACTTGAGTTTTCCTCTTGTGTGGCCGTGTATTAGCTCATCTACTGCTTCACATCAGTATTGAGAACACTGCATCCTTGCTTTTCCATTCCTGCCATACTCTACTAAGAAGACTGCATTTCACCTCCATCCAGGGTAATACCAAAGATGTAAGTTTTCCATCTTTTTATGGTTGAATAGTATTCCATGATACACATATGCCAGACTTCAGAATCCATTCATGTGTTGATGAGAGTTTAGGTTGTTTCTGCATCTTGGCAGTTGTTAACTGAGCTATGGTAAAACATCTAGTGAAAATATCCTTATGTTAAATATATATATATATATATATATTTTTTTTTTTTATTTTTTACTATGGATATATGCCAAACAATGGAATTGCAGTATCAAATGAAAGGTCTAGTTTGAGTTCTTTGGGGGACTCTCCATACTTCTTTCCAAAGACGCTGTATTAGTTTGCAGTGCCACCAACAGTGTAAAAGTGTTCCCTTCCCTCCCCATCTGACTCAGTGTCTGAAGCTTTGGAACTTTGTGAGTTGGACTATTCTCACTGGATCCTGACATTTTCATATCATACACAAAAATTAACTCGCAGTGAATTGAAGACTTAAATGATAAGAGCTAACAGGACAAAACTCCTGGGATTAAACATAAGCAGAAAGCTTCAGGACAACGTGAGCCATAACACTTCCTGCTGGTGGAGCCTGAGGGATAAAACCCAATATTGTGGGTTGGTGCCTGTGGCTCAGAGGAATAGGGTGCCGGCCCCATGTGTGGGAGGTGCTGGCTTCAAACCCAGCCCCAGCCCAAAACTGCAACCCCCCCCCAAAAAAAAAAAAAAACAATGTTGTGAATCTTGTGTGTAAAAGTGTTGGCTTAAGGGTACCGGGAGAGATCGGAATCCCTCTTTGACTTTGAACAGGCCTGAGACTTTGAGGGAGGGATCCAGACTGTGGCTGTTGCCTCAGCCCCAGAGGAGGCTCAGCCCCATGAGCATAGGATCCCACCCCTTCTCTTTAGCCCCCTTTCTGGATCCTAACTTCCTGTCTGTATGTCCTTTTCAGGAGGTATCAGGACCCACAGGACAGCCTGTGAGGGTTCATGTTTCATTTTCAATGGATAATCTCAAAATGTTAAGGAAACATTAGGGAATTTCTCTGCTGACCCTGGGAAATTCACAGAGGAATGTGAATACCTGGCTATTGTTTTTGATTTGATCTGGAATGATGTGTGTCTTACTCTTAAATCGATGTTTGTAGATGAGAGAAACAGGATTTGGGCAGGTTGGGCAGGTCTAAGGGGACCAACTCCATGCCCTAGTCAAAGCTGCTACCTAGAAATAAAACAGTACAAGGGGGTCCAGGGTGGAATAACCATCTGTGTCAAAGAGGATCCCATCTCTGCGACCACATGCTAGTGTCCTTTATAAGGACATGGAAGCTATTCAGGTGAAACCACTCCACTTTTCCAAATTAACAGAGGTGGTTCAGGGAAAGGAGGAAAGCCCAGCAATATTTAGAGAACAAATCACTGAAGCTGTCAGAAGGTGGAAAACATGGACCCAGATCAGCCGAGGCAGAAATAGTGATTAACACAAGATTGACACCTCTGACTATGAAAACCCATAGGAAACTCCAGAAGTTGGCCTTGGGCCCCCAGACATGTCCCAGCTACTGTCAGTGGCCTCCACTGTCCCCAACAACCAGGATATGTAACACAGGGGAGCGCCAAAAGGCTAGATTATTGGGGGTGTCTTTTGTAGCAATGTCCTCCCCAGACACTCACTCCAAGGTGCCCTGGGGATGGTGGAAAGACCTGCCACCTTTAAGGAAAACCTGAACACCTTTAGAGAGTGTTACACTAGCCCCAGAAGGACCAAAGTTGAGGAGGGAAAAGCCGTGAAGCACTGGTGGCCCTGTCCCCAATGGGGACAGCCAGGTTATTTGTCACAGAGTTTTCCTCGATCACAGCAGGCCAAGGCGGGAGTCCAGACCCTGGTGGCCATGGTCATAAATGACCAGGCCTAAAGTGTCAGGGTTCCACACTGGCTGCCACTCATCCCCTCCACATCACATATGAAGAACCCTGGGTAACCCTGGATGTGGCTGTTAAGCAAATTTTTTCTAATTGTTTGAGGAGCCACCTACTTCATCATAAAAACCTTTGGTGACCCCTGTCGTCCTCTTGTGTAGCTGTGGCATTGATGGGTGCCCCACCAGGAGGTATTACTCCCCCATGTAATTATGTAGTTGGGAAGGAATATTAGTAATTTCCACCAATTTCTGCTTGTCCCAGAGGTTCCAATGTCATTGTTGCAAAGTCTTTTTAGTCAAATTTGGCCTCAAATGCAATAGCAACACCAGACCATTATGAGCAGCCCTTTAGACAGCTGGGGGAACAACAATGACCTGCAGGTGTAGAGGGCCTAGGCCTTGGGACCTGGGCAGAGGGAAGCCGGGGAAGACTGAGAGGGTTCCTCCAGTACAGGTGACTCTCATATCAGACCACCTTTTTTCTGGTTGTTGAAGGAGGCTGAACAGCCTTGTCTTCATGGCATCCTGATTCCCCATTTCAGTGTGTTCGATCCCTAAACTGGCAGAACCTCTCTCTCTCCTCCCTTCCCTACCCCTGCGGGTTTATCAGCCACGGGTTACAGGAATATACATAGGACTTGAGTCCACAGATAACCCCAAGTGGAAGGTCAATTACAAGCCTCTGTGGATTCCACAGCTTCTCTGATTAAGTTCAGCTCACTCTTTCTCTGGTGCTTCCCAGCTGCCCTGACCCCCTAACTGCAAAAGCCGTCCTCTGGATATTGCAACATTTGTATCACTGTGTTGGGTCTCTCCTGGGCAAGCCTCTGTGTTTGTTTTCCAGAGGCACTAATTCTGCCTTGGCTGGGTTTGGCCATTATTGCTTTGCTAACTTGGAGGGGGAAGGGAAGGTGGAAACACAGTAGTTCTCAGCCAGGTTTAGGGGCTTCCCTACCCCAATGTCTGACAAAATGTCAGTTCAGGATGGGGTGGGGGAGCATCCCAGGGGACTCCCCACTGGACTGCCTCCTCAGCAACTGGAATGGCTGGGAAGGGTTGAGGAAAAATGACTCATTGTTATGTCCCCTGGGTGGAAGTTGGGGTAAAACACTGGATTTGTCTTGGTGTGATCTGTGATAAGGAGGACTATTTCTGGTATCATTGGTTGGGTGAGAGCAGCTGGGTCATCTGAGTTGTATGTATTGACAAAGATGCTCATGTGTTGAATTTTGTAGGTCTTTCTAGTGTGAATGCCTGATTTCTTAGGTCACAGAATAATAAAGTGGATCAATATAAATAAAACGGATACCATGTCTGCACATTTCTCTGGACACTGCTAGTGAGGGCCATATGGTATGCTATCCTAGGAAAACACAGAGGTGGCCCTTCTCCTAACCATCTCTCTAGCCACTCTGAATTGTCTTCTATTGAGTGAAGACACCGAATTCTCAAAAAATTCTATTTTCATCTTTTATATCACTTAACAAACTTGTAAAAAAAAGTTTGTGTAATTATTCATTGAATGCCCTTGTTTAAAAGTAAACAGAAAGCCTTATGAAGTTAACAGAAAGCCTTACGAAGACCATGTCTGTTTCATTCACTGCTGTGTTCCTAGGATTGCACATTCCTGAGTCCAAGCATATAATAGGTGCTCAGTAAATATTTGTTGAACATACTGATTTATCAACCATAGGGTTACAGGAATATACATAGAGCTTGAGTCCACAGATAACCCCAAATAATTTCAAGTTTGTGCATTTCCCCCAGCAGTTTATTTGATACCTAGATCCTCTGTAATATTAAAATCTTGCCCTCAGCTCATTAGCCTTATTTGTGCTAAGTCAGCATATTAGGTTCAAACAACTTGGTTAATGGAAGACAGAAGTGATTAGCATTATCTTCATTTTCAAAGAAAGCAAAGGGTCATACATAAGCTTCCAAGAACATCCTTGATTTTGGAAACGTATTTTTCCCACCAAATATATTTTTATGGAGGCTAATATCTCTTGGGCCTAGGCTAATTTTTTAAGCTATTTTATTACAAATCTATGCTAATTCACATAGCTATTTTTGTAAAGAACAAATTGGAATTTCCTTTCTTAGTATTTTCATTGCACTTTAAAGTTACTGGTGCTGTACAGTCTAGAAGTCTGGCAGCACATGGTTCTGCATATGGGGTGAACCAGGGAGGAGGATGTGTTGTGAGAAAGGCATGAAATGTGCCCCTAGTGAGGGAATATATGTGTAAGGCCTCTAAGTTAGAGATTGCCTCAAAGTTGGTTCAATGTATGGATTTGAAAAAAAAAAAAAGAAAGAAAGAAAAAGGTAAAAAAGGCTATGAACGTGGAAATGTGTTTTTACAAAGAAAGGACTGAACACAGAGAAGTGGTTTTGTGTGGGGACCAAAGGGCCACACCTGGCTCAGGCCTCTTAGAGGGACGCACCTGTGCTACTGTTAGGAAAAGGAGAAAAGATCACAGAGGCAAGTTCAAGTGCTCCAGTATTCAGTCAGAAAACACAGCAGGACAATTGGTGCCTTAGGGTACTTTGGGGAGCACGGCCAGG
Organism: Nycticebus coucang; assembly: GCF_027406575.1. Classification (NCBI taxonomy): domain Eukaryota; kingdom Metazoa; phylum Chordata; class Mammalia; order Primates; family Lorisidae; genus Nycticebus; species Nycticebus coucang. Next base: position 50,484,461 of record NC_069787.1, on the reverse strand, counting down.
TCACTCTCTGATTCGCTATATATTTTGGTTCAGAGGACATTGTTATCCTACTTGGGATAATCAACACAGGCCAGCAGGACTTCAAGTCCCCATTGTTCCTTGTGAAGATGTCAGTGTGGGGTGCCCATGCACAGGTGTGTGCGTCTCTGCCCTGCATACACCCCCAGGCACTGCTGTGTTGCTGTTGGGTGACCTTGGTAGTTCCCTCATGACCTCTTTCCATTGAGTGTTTCTCATTAACTCCAAATGCTACTGTATTCCAGGCTGCCTGCACCCGGTGTGCACAGCCCCAGCTGTGCATGGAGGACCCAAAACAGCAAAATACCCAGGACTCAGCTTTCTTGAGTGAGACGTAGTTATACTGATTTGAAAGAAACATGAATGACTGAGAACCCTCTCGCCCCATCACCCACAACCATGGAAAAAAAGGCAGAGAAGGGCAGTGAGGAGACAAGTGACCAGGAGTCACAATCCAGGCTCAATGGTTGTCCCAGCTGGAAGGAGTCCAGGCTGTGCTTCAGCTCAGTCAACTGTCCTAGGAGGCCTCTTCAGACTGCAGGCTGCTTGTCTGGCTCCCCAGAAAGCTGGGAGTCCACACATGGCCAACCTTGCACACCGCGTTTCAGCATCCGCGGAGCTCAGGGCCTTCTTGCTCTCCAAGAAGACATTTGAAGTGGACTCTCAGCTATTTTGAAATGTGCCCTCACTATCCCCACCTGTATAATGGGGCTGAGACTGCAGCTACCTAAAGGCTGTGGTGAGGATTACTGAGCTAATAAATGGAGTGGGTGTGGAAAGCAGCCTGGGAGGTAGTGAGCACTCAGGGAGGGTCATTCAGTAAAACATGAGGACAAAGAACTGGGCCTCCCACTAAGGGTGGTTGTGGAGGCTTCGCACAAGGGCTGCCGCACAGCAGGCTGGTGAATGGACCTGCTCTTCCTGTGTCTGAACCCTGCCTGGTCCACAAGAGGCCCAGGGGGGTGAGTTGGTGGGAGTTCCAGCTCCTGGCAGATCCCCCATGATCCAAGCTGGGCCAGGCAGCCCTCACATTTCCCGCCACCCTGGGTCAGGCAGTGCTGGTCCCCACGGTGTGTGATGTTTGTTTCTCCCTGTCCCATTATAGGCCAGCTCAGTGACCTTAGGACCTTTCATCTCTGCCCCTGTATACATGGGCCCAGGGCCTGATACAGAGCAGAGACTAACCAAGGGTGGTTTTGTTTAGGGTGAATGAGTGAGGAAATGTGCCCAGGGTCACCCAGCAGGGATGCAACCAAGGCCTCCTGATCCCCAGAGCAAACTCAGCAGCCCCTTGCAGGTGTCTGCCCCTCCCTGCTCCTGCAGTCCAGCCATCCAGTTATGCAGCACGTGTCTGTGACACCTTCCTGTCCTTGCTCCAAGTCAGGGGATGCCCCAGAGCAGAAAACACAAAGAAACATTTGTCCCATGACCTGACACTCAAGCAGAGAGAGAGAGAGGGACGGAGGGAGACAGGCCATAAACTCGTAAGAGAAATCCCAGCTAATCCAGCAGGCATCTTTGGCAACACCCTGCCACACCTTCAGAGAGATGGAGCTTTTCAGCAGGACCCTGGGGAGGAGGATCTTCAGGGCCCTTCCTGGCTGCTTGGCTGAGGTTGAATTAGTTTGCAATCCCTCCAACAGTGTAAAAGTGTTTGCTTATCTCCAGATCTATACCAGCATTTGTAGCATTAGGACCTTGTGATGTAGGCTATCTTCATTGGGTTAGGTGATTTCTCAGGGTGGTTTTGATTTCTATTTCTCTGTTGAATAGAGGTGCTGGGCATTTTTTCATGTTTGTTAGCCATTCGTCTGTTTTCTTCAGAGAATGTTCTGTTCATGTCTCTTCTTCTGTGACAGATGGGAGTCTTCACTATTTTTTTTTTTTATTCATATGAGTTTTCCATAGTTTCTAGTTATCAACTTTTTGTCAGATTCATAATGTGCAAATATCTTTTCCCATTCCAAAGGTTGTCTATTTGCTTTAACTGACGTGTCATTAGCTGTGTAGAGCTTTTCAGTTTAAGACCCATTTGTTTATTCTTCTTGTGATTGCCAATAAAGTCTTCTTCATAAAATCCATCCCCAGGCAAACATCATTCAGAGATTTTTTTTTATACTTTCTTCTAGGATTTTTATTGTTTTATATCTTATAGTTAATTCTTTATTCATCTTGAGTTCATTTTTGTAAGTGGTAAAAGGATCAGGTCCAGTTTCAGTCTTTTTCATGTGGGTATCCAGTTTTCCCTGTGCCATTTAGTGAATAGAAATTCTCTTTCTACTTTATGCTTTTGTTTGGTTTATCAAAGATCAGATGGTGGTAAAAGACTAGTTCTATCTCTTGTCTATGTCTCTATTTTTGTGCCAATACCATGATGTTTTGATCACTGTAAACTTGCAAAGTTTAGTAGTGTGATACCTCCAGCTTTGTTTTTATTATTAAGAATTGCCTTAACTCTATGGGCTTTTTTCTGGTTCCATAGAAAATGAAGAACTATTTTTTCCAGTTCTTCAAAGTAAGATGTTGTCATTTTAATGGGGATTGCATTAAATCTTTAGATTGTTTTGGGTAGCACAGACATTTTAACAATGTTACTTCCTCCCAACCAAGAGCACAGTATGTTATACCATCTGTTAATGTCTCTGCTGTTACATTGTTAGGGTTTTATAATTCTTTTTGTAGAGATTTTTTTTCACCTCCTTTGTTATGCATATTCCTATGTATTTCATTTTCGTTGAAGCTAAACTGAAAGATATTGTCTTCTTGATTTGCTTCTTTTTTTTTTTTTTGTAGATACAGAGTTTCACTTTATGGCCCTCAGTAGAGTGCCATGGCATGACACAGCTCACAGCAACCTCCATCTCCTGGGCTTAAGCGATTCTCTTGCCTCAGCCTCCCAAGTAGCTGGGACTACAGGTGCCCGCCACAACGCCCGGCTATTTTTTTGTTGCAGTTTGGCCGGGGCCGGGTTTGAACCCACCACCCTCGGTATATGGGGCCGGCGCCCTACCGACTAAGCTACAGGCGCCACCCATTGATTTGCTTTTTAACTTGGCTGTTAGTGGAATACACAAGGGCTTCTAATTTTGGACATTGATTTTATACCCTGAGATGTCACTCTATCTCTTGATCACTTCCAGGAGTCTTGTGGTTGAGTCTCTGGGATTTTCTGAGATTATATAATCAGAAAAGTATGAGAGTTTGACCTCTTTTTTCCCCATTTGGATGCCCTTAATATCCTTTTCTTACCTGATTGCATTGGCTAGACCTTCCAGAACTATGTTGAATAGTAGTGGTGATAGAGGTCATCTTTGTTTCCAGTTATTAGTGGAAAAGCTTTCAGTTTTACTCCATTCAGTATGATATTGGCTGTGGGTTTGTCATAGATGGCTTTAATCAGTCTAAGGAACATGTTATCTGTGCCTATTTTCTTAAGTGTTCTTGTTAGAAAAGAATGATGAATTTTAGCAAATGCTTTTTCTGTATCTTTTTCTGTATCTATTGAGAAGATCTATTAAAGGGGTGAATTACATTTATGGATTTGGGTATGTTAAACCAATCTTGCATCCCTGGGTTAAAGCCTGCTTGATTGTGAAGTATAATTTTTTTAATGTGTAGCTACAATTTATTTGGGGGATTTTATTGCATAATTTTGCATTAATATTCATTAGTGAAATTGATCTTACCTCTCCTTTTTAGTTGGGCCGCTTCCTGATTTTTATATCAGGTTGATGTTTGCTTCAGAGAACTTGTTGGAGAAGTTCTTTCCTTCTCGATGTTTTGGAATAAGTTCTCCAGTTTAGGCAGAAGCTCTTCTTTGAAGGTTTGACAGCATTCTGGTGGGACACCATCTGGTCTAGGGATTTTTCTTGTTGGAAGTTATTTCATTGCCTCTTCAATTTCAGTGCTTTCTATTGGTCTGTTTAAGTGATCAATTTCTTTCTGATTAAGTTGAGGGAGATGGTGTGGTTTCAGGTATTGCCCCATTTCCTTCTCATTGTCCGATATCTAGGCATAGACTTTTTGTAGTAGTCAGAAATAATCTCCTGTATCGTTGTGGTATCTGTTATTATTTCCCATTTTTTGTTTCTGACTCAGGGTATCAAAGATCTTACTTTTCTGTTTCTAGTTAATGTGGCTAATGGTTATTGATTTTGTTTATCTTTTTGAAGAAACAACTTTTTGTTTTGTTAATTTCTGAATGATTCTTTTGTTTTCAATTTCATTTATTTCCGACTTAATTTTGGTGGTTTCTTCTGCTAGGTTGGGGTTGGATTGCTCTTCCTTTTTCATGTTTTTAAGAGGATTCATTACCTTGTGGAATGTGCTTTCTTTCTGATGTTTGGTCTTAAGCCGCTAATGTGATCAATTTCCCTCTTAGGACTACTTTTGTAGTATACCTCATGTTTTGGTAACATGTAACTTTATTGTTGTGATGTTTGTGGAATTTAAAAATGTCCCCTTTCATATCCTCCTCAACCCACTGTCATTCATCATAAGGTTGTTTAATAAAAAAATAAATCCTATCAGTGTAACCTGGCTTATTGTAACTTCAATGAATCCCCAACAATAAAAAAAAAAAGAAAAAATAAATAAATCCTTTTATCATAAGGACATTTGAACTAGACTGTTCATCATAGCTCAATTTACCATTCCTAAGATGTGGAAACAACCTAGATGCCCATCAACCCAGAAATGGATTAACAACCTGTGGTATATGTATACTACAGAATACTATTCAGCCATAAAAAAAGATGGTGACTTTACATCTTTTCTATTACCCTGGATGGAGTTGAAAGACATTTTCTTAGTAAAGTATCACAAGAATAGGAAAATATCCAATATACTCAATACTAATGTGAAGCCAGTATACATTCTAATTTACCCCCACATAGGAGTAAAACTCAATTCAATTCAAGTTGGGGGAGGGGGCATGAGGCAGAGATAAGAGGGGAGGGGGGTTGGTGTGCTCCCAGTCAGTGGTCACAATGTAAGGATGTGTGGCAAAACTTCTGGGTGCATAACACAACTGCAAGATGGATTTTACCTAATCGATTCAAATATTGTGACCTGGCTCTTTGTACCCTCACATTAGCCTGAATTAAACAACAACAACAACAACAACAAGTTTCAGCAGAAAGTGACTAAGTTCCAATCCTTGCCCCTGTTGTACATAACATTGCTCTCAAAAGCAAAGCAAAGAAAAAAAGCAGCAAAGGTCACTGAGTATTGTTTAAAAGAAAAAAAGCTAGGAGAGATTATCAAATTTGATCAGAGACAATTATTCTCATTCCCAGTGTCTGAGTCAGGCTTAATAACCTAGAAGGAAAAATCAGACAGTGTGGTGCAGGAGTTAAAGGCAATTTCTTACCAGGTAGTACCACAGACGATCTGAATTCCAACTAGCCTGTTAGGTCAGAGGTAAAAACGGTAGATTTGGAAGACTACTCAGGGGTAGTTTTGGTATGGGGGTGCTTATGAATTTTTATTTACTGAAATTATATTTTATGCAGGTCAAGTCAAATGCTTACAGGAAGGGCAGAGTGTATCATATAATTAAATCACTTTCTTATTTATGTTAATTGGCCATTCTTAGTTCACAGAGCCAGAGACATACACCTGTTTTGTTTGTTGTCAGTTTTGTTGTTGCCTCTGATTTTTTTTTTTTTTTCATTTTGCTTGACTTCTAGCAGCTAAAGCAGTGTTTGGCTCAGAGTAGACTCTCCCTACATGTGTTGGACACTGGATAGAAGCATTAATACAGTAACGTATACAATGACAGGGTACAGACACTGCCATGCTTTTCTATGTGCAACTACTCAGAAAAAAGAAAATAACAAAACAAAACCTAGCAGATACTTAACTATCTCAATCACAAACAATCACAAAATTAAAAAAACAAGTACTGGAATACAACCCAGTAAAGTTGTGAATTTTAAAAATATAATTATTCAAATATGGATATTTGAATATCAAATATTAAAGATATCCAGGAAAAAAGATCAAACAACTTCTAAGGAAGAAGTACCAGGCTGGCATTAGAGTTTGCAACAATATACATCATTAGAAAACAGTAGAGGGATAAGGGTGTAATCCTCCAGGAAATAAATAAAATAAAATAAAGTGGGAGCAAAACGTTACCATACCCAGATAGGTGGTTGAAATAGAAAAGTGACAGCAGGAATTTTTGAATCATACAAGCACCAGGAGAATGTATTTTCTATAAAGCCACCTTCAATAAATCATAAAAAAGTAAGTCTCAGTTGGATACTAGTTGGACAGAGATACTGCACCAAAATAAACAAAGGTGAACCTAGATTCCATTTAACTTTAAAAATAAGGAAGAAACAACCCTTTGAATTATAGTTTCTATAATATAATGTGAATAGAATGGCAATGAAGAAACTATCTAATGAGAGTTGGAAAAGAAATTAGCTGATTGTGTGAGGATATTGATTATTTTGTCTTTTATCAGCAGAAGACTAAAAGTCTCATTTTGTCTGATAGATCAAGCCATTGAGGTTTAGGTATATTTTAAGGTGTAAAGTAAGTATTAGAAGAACAAATAATTGGGCGGCGCCTGTGGCTCAGTCGGTAAGACGCTGGCCCCATATACCAAGGGTGGCAGGTTCATGCCTGGCCCCGGCTGAACTGCAACCAAAAAAAAAAAAAATATATAGCCGGGTGTTGTGGCGAGCGCCTGTAGTCCCAGCTACTCGGAAGGCTGAGGCAAGAGAACAGCTTAAGCCCAAGAGTTGGAGGTTGCTGTGAACTGTGTGATGCCATGGCACTCTACCGAGGGCCATAAAGTGAAACTCTGTCTCTACAAAAAAAGGAAAAAAAAAAAAGAAGAACAAATAATTATAGTAGTGCCTACTAAACCATGTTGGAGAAAAAGGTATTTGAGGTATATCAACACATCATTGTTCCTGGTATCTGTAAAATAGGAAATAAGTAGAGTAAATTATGTTACAGGTACAAATCAAACACTAAAATACCCAAAACAGGAAATAAAGTTTCCAAAGAGTAGTAAGATATCCAAAGTACACACAACAAAGCAAAGAAATATACAGAACACAAATAAAGTAGTAAATGAAGAAACAGCCCAAAATATGATGTCAGAGAGAATATAAATCATCTGTTTTTAATATAAATGGATATACTTACTACAATAAAAGTATTTCAGACTGTGTACAAGGCAAAAGCCAAACATTTCTGTGTGTACATGATAAATCTAAAACAGAAAGATTAAAAAATGAAAGGTTGTAGAAGCATGCTGAGCCCACCCATATAAAAATCATGGTTTATACTCTTAACACAAATAAGAAAAAATCAGTGCAAAAAGCACTGAATATGATCAAGAAGGTGTCATGGGTTGAATTGTGCCTCTCAGAGAGATACATTTAAGTCCTAACTGCAGTGCTTATGTGACCTAATTTGAAAATAGGGTCTCACAGGTGTAACGAGGTAAATATGAGTTTATACCAGATTAGGGAGAACTTTAATCTAATGACCAGCATTCTCGTAAGAGAGATATTTGGACAAAGACAGAGGAAACATGGACCTGTAATGAGGGAGACAGATTTGCATTGTAATACGACAAGCCCAGGAGCACAGAGAGCTGCTGGTAACTGGCAGAAGTTAGGAAGAGGCCAAGTAGCATCCTCTGGGGTGTTCAGAAAGAGTTTGTCCTTGTGACAAGTTGATTTTGGAGTTCTAGTCTCCAGAATTGAAAAGCAATAAATTTTCTGTGTTCTAAATGATCGAGTGTGAGCTACTTGTTATGGCAGCCCTAAGAAACTAATACAGAAGGGAAACAAAATTCCAATTAATATTTTATTTAATATTCATTTAACATTTCCAATTCATGTTTGCTTATAAACAAAAAAGTACATTAAGTCAATGAAAGATTAGACAAAAGTTATTTCCCATAGGAGATCCTCATTTACCTCTCCCAGGAAATGAAAACTCAAGTATGCAAAAGCTAAGTATGCAGAAGAGTAGACGGAAAGTAGATAAAATAGATCTAATTGAAGTATATCAACAATTATATACGAAAAGACAATGCACTTAATTTTCCTGTGCTAATAAAATATTTAGTTTTCAAAAATTCTAGTATTAGAAATCACTATATCTAATCTAAATGCAATGAGACTAAACATTACTGATCAAAATTAGACATTGTGGCTGACCACCAGGTAAAATAAGTGAGAGAGAGGGACAAAAAGAGAGAGAGAGGATGAGTATGCTTTCTTAATTTGGGATCAACAAAGCCATCAAAATAAGCCAGTAGATGATCTAATGCATGCCCACATGAGGGAAAAACTCAATTCAATTTAAGATGGGGGGAGGGGAGGAGGATTGGTGTGCTCCCACCTAACGGGCACAATGTAAGTGTATATGGCACACCTCTTGGGTGCAGGACACTGAACAAATGCAAACATTGTAACCTGGTTGTTTGTACCCTTACATTAACCTGTAATAAAAATAAATAAATAAATAATTAAAAAGAAAAAAGAAAAAAATACAGCATATACTAACTTAGTGAATTAAGAAAATGCTACATAATAAAACAATGATTTACAACTGAAAGAGTGCTCACACAAAAATAAATCTTAAATATTTACATTGTAAACAGGGAGAACGAAAACCAATGATTTGAGCACTCAATTCAAAAGATAAAAAATTAACATACGTGATGAAAATGTGTGTTTACCCAAATCCTATCTTCAGCCAAAAAAAAAAAAAAAAATTATAACTTTCTATTGATGTCAAGAAGTAAACAAGGATGTCCACTTTCACAAATATAAGCGTGGCATAAACATTTTAAAAAGAAGGTAATGGTATCATTATTTGCAAAAAGTAGGGCATATCTAAAAAATGCAAGAAAATCAGCTGAGAATTTACTCTACCGAATAAAAAAATACAGTGAGATGACTAAGAACAAAATTGGTGTATAAAAAACAACAGCCTTATTATATAAACAACTATATTTTCAAAACAGAACAGATTTTATTTCTAATAGAAATAAAGATAAAGTGCCTATAAAAAAACTAAAAAATATTGAAGACATACTTATAGAAGAAAGTGTAAATTGTTATCGAGACAACTAAAAAGACGTGTGGATAGAGGAAAAAATCGCGTTGATCCTTGTTAGGCAGACACTATACAAGGAAAACCTCGATTTGTCCTAAATTAGTCTATAAATTTAATTCAGTTCCAAAAAATATGCCAAAAGAATATTTTCTTTCTGGAACTGATAATCAGATTCTAAAGATCATATTAAAAATTAGTTATGTGAAAATAACCAGAATAGGTCTAAAAACAAAGAGTAGAAAGACATGAGAATCAACTTGCTAAATCACATAAAGATATCATCAAAGTGAAGTAATTAAATGGCAAATGTAGCATTGAAACAGAATACAATCCAGAAAAAGGGTTAAATTGCATAAGGAATTTGTTGTATGTCGAAAACAGAACTGATATCAGGAATTAAAGACAGATTATTTGATAAACGCCAGGGAGAAAACTTGATAAAACATTTAAAAAATGTGAAAATAATGAAAAAAATAAATATACTAGATGAAAACATAGAAGCATTTTTATTATTTTGGATCTAAGCCGTACTTTTCTTAATGTGCCTCAAATCACATAAATTATACTAAAAATGTATAAATTTAACTACATAAACATTTTGCAAGGGAAAAAATAAAAACACCATAGCAATGTCAAAAAAACAAGAGAACAACCCAGAAAACCTTCTAACAAATACCAACAGTATGACTATTTTTCATTTTTACTATGTAAAGTTTTTCTGTATCAGTAGGAAAAAATAGACATAGGATAAACAGACGCCAGAAAATAATAAGATAAAACAAGAAAAAAATGACTTTTAGATACGTGAAAAGGTATTAAGCTGACCAGGGCGCCCCCACCCCCCACCCCGCCCCTTGCATCCAGGCATCAGTTTTCATTTATCAGTGTGGACACAGAAGAAACATTCTCCTTCATTGTCATGACAGTTTAAATCTCAAAACTATGCAGAGATCAGCTTGATAATAAATTTGATAATGCATATTAAAATTTAAAATGTACTACGTTTTGATTTAGCACATTTACTTGTAGGTATTTTTTTTTTCCTTTAAGCACTCAAGAATTTAATGGATATACTCCAAGGCATATGTATAAGAACAGTTTTTGAAACACTGGTTGCAATACATAAAACACTCCGAATGTTCAACAATAGAAAACTAAATTCAGTATTATGACATAGCTTGATTGTATTACTATTTTCTGTTGGTCTAGGTTTAAACTCTACCTAGAAGAAGGCGTGGAACAGTAATAGTACTGGCCTATTCGGAAGGAAACAGGAAAACAAGTGGGAAGCCAGTCTTCCTTTCCCTATATGTATATTTACGTGTAGAACCTTGGATCGTGCACTGGGTACTTCTATCATCCATTCAAAATAGAAATAGGCACAGTGATAAAGGCGATGAAAGGGCTGTGGGAGGTACTTCATGAACAAAGTTAATATGTATTAAAACTTAGTGTGAAATTTGGGTTCAAAACTTTTTCATCATTTTGTATATTAGAATAGTTTCATTTAATTTTTTAGAGGCCAGTGTGCATGTTGAATTGTTTAATACGCACAACCTCCCACATTAAATTAAATCAGAAAGTAATCAGTAAATTAAATCAGAAAGTAATCAGTTTTCCTAACATTAGCTTAGTGGCTCTTTATGCTGAAGTATTAGATCAAGATGATTTTTTCCCCCAAACTGCAGTTATCAAATCATATTTCCTTTAGACTTACTTATTTGTATTTGAAGCAGAACTGTTAAACTTTGTCCATTTGCATAGGTCAGTTAATAAATCCTCCAACTATTTAATCTATATCCAGGATATATTTAACCCAGAAGCTCTGGTCTATCTTGATTTAATTTGATACTCTCTTTATTTTAGAACAGTCTGAATATTTACTACAAAGATTGTAGTTTGCCTTAAAATTCCATCATGGACGTTTTCATTCACTCCACAAATATTGACTTAAGCTCTGGGTTTATATGATGCTGGAAATATTTGCATGAAAAAGAGTGGAAGAGAGAATTACACAAATATTATGTTCTGTATTGCCTTGTAAGCCTCTGATGCTTTGTAATAATGTGAGATATTTATTTACATTTGCATTCAACTTGCATTTATTGGATAACAGACATTGGGTTATAAAAATAAATGAGCCATGGTCGCTGACAATCTAGCAGGGTAGAGGGATATATGAACGATTTATTATAATCTGATGTGGCAAATAAATTTATAGAAAGATTTACATGGGTGGAGAGCAAGAACACATAACCCAATCTGGAGAGTGAGACCGACTTGATAGAGACGGTGTCTCTGGGTCTGAAGAGATGGGTCTGATGAATTTAATGAGGAAAAATACAGAGAATATGGGATAGTGGTGGACTTTAGTTCTGAATCTCAGAATCTAACACTTACTAGCTCCGTGACCATGGGCAAGTGCTTCATTTCTCTGTTTATGATGGTAGTAAGAACAGTCCGTACTGGTCCGGTGTGACTGAAGATTAAATGAAAGAATTGGAACAGTGCCTGGAGTGTAGTAAGTGCAGTGTGTACACATGGGTCACTAAGGAAGTTTCCAGATAGACTGTGTAATGGTCCCACGTTTCACTTGAAAAAAACACAGATGACATTACACTTTTGTTGGGCCATGTCCTGAACCAGCACAGAGCCAGGCTCACACCTACCAGGTACAGGGCCTCCCTGGTGGTTGCTGTGGGCCTGGGGGTGGGAGGAGGCGCCCCACGCCATGCTGACTGTGGGCAGCAGCCCAGAAGCTGCCTCCACTGTGCTCGACCTGTCCTCCCTCCAAGGGTCCTGTGCTAAAGAGGAGTCTCTGCTCCCAGCTGCTCTCCGCCTACAAAGGCAGTATACCACATCAGCCCCCAGTTTCTTTCCCTGACAGATGGTCCAGGAAAGGCTGGGCCTGGGAGGAGACCCACCACCTGACCTCAGCTCCTCTCCTTGACAGCAGGAAAGACCAAGGGGTGTGGCTAGGGGCAGAGAGAAAGAACCAGGTCATCTGGGACTGTTCCCCAATAAGAACAGATAGTGAGGAGCCCCTAATGACCTTAGGCTAACCTGGGCTCACTGGGCCCATTATCCTGCAAGTAACTTGCAAATTCCAAGCCCATGGTTTTTTCAGGAAGTTTCTAGGGAACACGCCTGAATATTAAGAAGTTTGTCTTGTACTATCACCCTGGTCAGTTACCCCAAAGACAGGAGGCAACAGTCAATCCTTCCAGGAGAAAGGCCGGGCAAACTAGACAGCATGGTTCTCTTATACAAGATGGTGAGTGCTCAGGCCGGGGTCTCTTCACTCACTGAGAGGGACCCGTCTCAGTCTTGACGTGTGTTTTCCTCATACGGTATGTGCTTTTGTTCTATAATAAATGTACGTGGATGGTGACCCCTGTGTGTTTGTGATCACTTTGTCATCACTTGGGTGACAGTGCTCATTCCTGGCACTGGGAGCCAGGATCCAGGGAACACCCTCCTCCAGAGGGACCACACTTTCTCATTCACCCACGCACGTTTCAACTTGCGCTGCCTGTCCCTGTTGCTCGGAAGGTTTCATATGTTTCCATCTACACAGATTTTACGTTTCATAAGCTGGCTTTTTCCTTGTTTATTTTTTTTTTATTTTTTGTTGGAGACAGAGTCTCACTCTGTTGCCCAAGGCTAGAGTCATGGTGTCAACCTAACTCACAGCCTAATCTCAAACTTCTGGGTTCAAGTGATCCTCCTGCCTCAGCCTCCCAAGTAGCTAGGATTACAGGTGTCTACCACAATGCCCAGCTAATTTCCCCCTGTTTAGTATAGACAGGGTCTTGCTCCTGCTCAGGGTGGTCTCGAACTCCTAAATTCCATTTTGTTTAAAAAAAAAAATAAAGATAGAGAGAGAGACCCTGAGAGGTTCCCTAAGACTATTGATTTCCAAATGGGGGATATATGCCACTGGTGATAAACAAATACGATTCTGAATGTAATTCTAAAATGGAATTGAATTATGTGGGAATACATAATAAGAAAAGCTTCCCCTTTCAGTTCTTTCTCAGTATTTCTAATTATTTAAAGGGAGTGTTGCGCTGGGGGCCGCTTCTGGCTACAATGAGCTGTTTGCTTCCCCTCCCATCTGTTTTCAGGGATGTTACCTTGGTAGCCTGGAACTGGCCATGGTGGGAGGATGTACAGGATAGCAATCAGAAAATGCTACAAGTTACCCTCCTGTGGTTAAACACGGTCCAGAGCACATCCGTACTTAAAGGGACAGTCTTACTTTGATCCTACGATGCAGGTTCTCCCCTCTTCTGTAATCCAATGGTACTTCTTTTTTTTTTTTTTAATTAAATGAGAGCTGTGTACATCAATATGATCATGGGGGTTACTTCTTTTTTAACAAGGAGGCCTGAGATTCTCAGCCTCAGAGAGTTTGTGGTATACTCCCTTAACATCATTTTTCTTTCTTTGCCTTCATGCCAGCACTTTTTGAATTATCTTTCATATATGCCAGGTGTGTTGGTTTGGCTTTTATGTTAATGGTACAAAATGTTTTCCTTTAACTGTATTTATTTAAATCAATTCAATCAGAAGGATGAGCTTAGCTTTTAAAAAGCCAGCGTGCAGAGAGGGTACATAAGTAAGGCAAAATCAAGAGAGTGGGGCAGGGAAGCCCAGGGCTGTGTGCTTGCCTTTCACAAAATCAAATAATAAAATGTGAGGAACTTTGTAGCTTCAGAGCTTTTGTTTGTGGTTGGTTTTCCTATTTGTTTTTGTGAAAAGGCAAGCCTGTGGCATGGGCTGGGGAGGAAAGTGGTGAGTGTATTATCACTTGAAAGCTGACTTTGATGGCCTCCCTTTGGCCACTCTATTGATATCAAAGATACACAAAGGAGACCAAGTCCTTCCTAGAACTCAAACCAATAGCTGATGTCTATTGCACTGCGTAGTCCTTTACTTAGAGGAGCACAGCATGTCTGGAAAAAAATGCTATCTAATCCCTTCAGAGACGGTGCTTGTGGGAAGATATGAAAGTGAACATGTGAGAAGATGTGGTATCTATTTTTTTTAATTTCTCTATCTTCAATATTTAGAAATCAGGAATTAGTTATTTTTCTCTTTTCTAAAGATCTTTGTCCCCAGCTTTCAGTCCCTTAGACAAGCCCAGAATGAGACATAAAATAATTTTAGAATAGTTGAGCAGAGGAATAAGATCGAACCATTGTTTGAATGATCTCTAGAAAGCAATACGTTTCACTCAAACATTTCATCTTGATTTCCGTTTGCTCTTTATATAAAAATAAATCTAGATTGACAGGAGCTGAGTCACCAGTCAGGCCCGACATTTTCCACTGTCTTTCCAATGCGACTGCTGTAATAGTGGCGATTACACACACAGAAAATGCCCCCGTTGCCTTTTCTCCTTGCTTGACAGTCAGCGGTGGTGTGAGACCCTGTGTGTCTGCGTTACACGAATAGCCCACCATTTGCATTTCTATTACACCACCTCCCATGATCCCCTCCTTTAACAAGAAAAACTTAGAGTTCAAAATAAACATTATAAGATAGACATTTTTAATGAATACAAAGTCATGCTAAGTGGTCATAATTTTCACATACCCCATATTTATTATAAAGCATTATTCAAAATCAATATGCTTGCATGAAGAGTGTATTTCGCTCTGTATGTTTGTGGGATCGTTAAATGTTAGATTCCGTTTTATACCTTGTCTGGTATAATAACATAGAGCTGAAAAATATTAGTAAGTCATCAATTCCTCCTTTTACAAAAAAGAAAGAAGGGAAGGGAAGGGAAGGGGAAGGGAAGGGAAGGGGAGGGGAGGGGAGGGGAAGGGGAAGGGAAGGGGAAGGGAAGGGGAAGGGAAGGGGAAGGGGAGGAAACACTGGGGCCAGGACAGAAAGTGAGTGACTGGCTCAAGCTCACACAGATCTTTATAGGGATTGAACTTGAATCCAGTCTCCCATTGACAATAAAACACAAATGTATTCTAGTACGTAGGCTAGAGGGTAAGGGGAGAGGAGGATTGGCAGAAGGAGGGAGGGCATGAGGCAGGATCTCACCTATGGTGCACATCGTGAGGCTGTATAATATGCCCCCTGGGTGAGGGGCTCTGTTTCAACTAGACCTTTACCCTGGAAGTGAGAACAATGTAATCTAAAAATTTGTACCCTCATATTAATTTGAAATAAAAAAGAAAGAATCCAGTTTCCCTATATCCTTGTCCTGTGGGCATTTTATCACTCTTATATGCAAAGCAAATATTTAATGTGATCATAGCAAACCTCGGGTTGTGGACATATTCACTGTGAATATTCATTTAGTAAGGCAGAAATTCATTTGACTTCACTTTACAAACCTTCGCACAAATGAATGTGCAATATCCGGACATGGACGGGAAGCTGCATGTCCTGACCCAGATGCATATTAGATGTTCAAATGAATTCACCCATTAGCGTCACCAGTCTTCTTTCTAATTAATGCAAGTTGGGAGAAGGATGGACTTGAAGGGGCATTTACAAACTGTGCAGGGTTGAAGCTCTCATCCTCTACCTGTGCATTTTTGAGAAGTGAGAGAGAAGTGCTGCTTGGATTTTATGTTACTCTGTATGTTTCTGGGATCATAAAATGCTACAATCAGTTTCATACCTTGTCCAGCACATGGAAAGAGCATAACACGTGTTAATTGCTATTAATAAAATACTTGTATTATTATATTTCACACCAGTGCTAAGAGGCAAATAATGAATTTTCTTGTCATTCACATGTGAATACCTTGAAGCTCTGAGAGAATTAGCAGTGCATCCTGGATGACAGAACAGATTTCCGTGGGACCAGAACATAGATCCTCTTATAAGCTTGTGACTTTGACTTCTATCCTGGGTAGCCAGGTATGACCATATATTCACCATATGAATCCAAACAATGTTTGGATCTTAGTGGGTTAAAATTATATCATTTAGTTAAGGAATGGACATTATACAATCAAGTTAGAGTCTACATGGGCTGCAGTTTGGTGATGATAAAAGTCATAGTAGAGAACGGGAAAGTTTTGTATTGGAGAGAATTGCTTAGATGTCATCACTTATCAACATTGCTTGAGCTTCACCTTGTGTCTGGGGCTAGAATAGGTATCAGAGCATCCTCAAGGAACTCTGTTGTTGTTACCCTTGAGCTTTGGAAAGTGCTAATTAACCACATGCGTGAAGACTTGGTGTGTGGGGCCGGGTCATTCTTTGTGTAGGGGGTTGTCCTGAGCACTGCAGGGTGTTTCCCAGCGTCTGTGGCTTCTCCTCTTTGGAGGCGGTGACACTTGCTTTCCTAGTCATGACAATTTGAAAATGTCTCAGACCTTCCCAAAAGTTCCCTTGAGGTCAAAATCATTCACTGGTCTTTTAGTCAATGTAACTATATATATAATCCAGTTTTAAAGAGAAGCTCCATACCTAAAACAGGGTCCCACTTTTTCTTTAAATTTTTTTCTTATTATAAATCAGTATTTCTCAAACTTTTATCCGCATGAACATAACAGGGACATAGCAGCTTATAAAAACACACCCCTGGGCCTCTCATTCCTCTTCCACCAGTTTCAGTTAGTCTGGGTAGGGGCCCACAGTTTTGCCTTCCTAACACATTTCTTAAAATTTCAAGAGATGTTGATGCTGCTGGTCTGGAGAGCACAGGTGAAGACTCAGCATCACTGTAAGTGTCAGCAGTTCCACCTCGGCTGCGGTTGGTTAGATACCTGTAGGTTGGACCGTTCTTTGTATTTGCCCCCCGCCCCCACCCTGTGTTTCCCACACAATGTGCTCTCACTGAGTGGGGCAAATGAATCAGTGAATCTGAAAGTGTTTTGCAAAGGTTAAAGAGATCCCCAGACATAAAATGCCATTAGGATAGTAATGGGATTTGTACAATTTGCGGGTCACGTTGAGATAGTTCTGTATCCAGAAGCATTTTGACAAGAGAGCTAAAGGAAATGCCTCCAATGAATTTGAATTCACTGTGATTCAAACAAAAGATTGCTGGAAATTATTCTGTTGTCATGGCACATCAAGGAAGTTGATGGATAAAGGGACATACTAATGAGAGTCTGAGTGACAATATGAAATGAAATCAACAGTCTCTAAGTGACTTTTTTTTTAAATTTTTTTATTAAATCATAACTGTATACAATGATATGATTATGGGGCATCATACACTCACTTCATAAACCATTTGACACATTTTTATCACAGTGGTTAACATAGCCTTTCCGGCGTTATCTCAGTTACTGTGCCAAAACATTTATATTCTACATTTACCAAGTTTCGCAAATACCCCTGTAATACGCACCACAGGTGTGATCCCACCGATTCCCCTCCCTCTACCCACCCCCCCCTTTCCCGCTTCCCCCTATTGTTAAGTTGTAGCTGGGTTATAGCTTTCATGTGAGAGTCCCAAATTAGTTTCATAGTAGGGCTGTGTACATTGGGTATTTTTTCTTCCATTCTTGGGATACTTTACTAAGAAGAATATGTTCCAGCTCCATCCATGTAAACATGAAAGAGGTAAAGTCTCCATCTTTCTTTAAGGCTGCATAGTATTCCATGGTATACATATACCACAATTTATTAATCCATTCGTGGATCGATGGGCACTTGGGCTTTTTCCATGACTTAGCAATTATGAATTGGGCTGCAATAAACATACTGGTACAAATATCTTTGTTATGTTGTGATTTTTGGTCTTCTGGGTATATGCCCAGCAGAGGAATTACAGGATTGAATGGCAGATCTATTTTTAGATCTCTGAGTGTTCTCCATATATCTTTCCAAAAGGAATGTATTAATTTGCACTCCCACCAGCAGTGCAGAAGGGTTCCCTTTTCTCCGCATCCACGCCAACATCTCTGGTCTTGAGATTTTGTGATATAGGCTAGTCTCATTGGAGTTAGATGATATCTCAAAGTAGTTTTGATTTGCATTTCTCTGATGATTAAAGATGATAAGCATTTTTTCATATGTCTGAAGGCCGTGCGCCTGTCTTCTTCAGAGAAGTTTCTCTTCAAATCCCTTGCCCAGCCTGCGACGGGATCCCTTGTTTTTTTCTTGCTGATGCGTTTGAGTTCTCTGTGGATTCTGGTTATTAAACCTTTGTCAGAGTTATACCCTGCAAATATCTTCTCCCATTCTGAGGGCTGTCTGCTTGCTCTGCTTACTGTGTTCTTAGCTGTGCAGAAGCTTTTTAGTTTGATCAAGTCCCAGTAGTGTATTTTTGAAGCTGCTTCAATTGCCCGGGGGGTTCTCCTCATGAAATACTCACCCAGACCAATTTCTTCAAGGGTTTTCCCTGCATTCTCCTCTAGTATTTTTATAGTTTCATGTCTTAAGTTTAAATCTTTAATCCAGTGAGAGTCTATCTTAGTTAATGGTGAAAGGTGTGGGTCCAATTTCAGTCTTCTGCAGGTTGCCAGCCAGTTCACCCAGCACCATTTGTTAAATAGGGAATCTTTTCCCCACTGAATGTTTTTAATTGGCTTGTCAAAAATCAAATAGCGGTAAGTAGCTGGATTCATCTCTTGGTTCTCTATTCTATTCCAGATATCTACTTCTCTGTTTTTGTGCCAATACCATGCTGTTTTGATCACTATCGATTTGTAGTAAAGTCTGAGGTCTGGTAGTGTGATTCCTCCTGTTTTGTTTTTATTTCTGAGTAATGTCTTGGCTATTCAAGGTTTTTTCTGATTCCATATAAAACGAAGTAATGTTTTTTCAAGATCTTTAAAATATGACAGTGGAGCTTTAATAGGGAGTGCGTTGAAATTATATATTGCTTTGGGTAGTATGGACATTTTGATAATGTTGATTCTTCCTAGCCATGAGCATGGTATGTTTTTCCATTTGTTAACATTTTCAGCTATTTCTTTTCTTAGAGTTTCATAGTTCTCTTTATAGAGATCTTTCACGTCTTTTGTTAGGTAAATTCCCAAATATTTCATCTTCTTTGGCACTACTGTGAATGGGATAGAGTCCTTAACTGCTTTTTCAATTTGACTGTTGTTGGTGTATATAAAGGCTACCGATTTATGAATGTTGATTTTGTAACCTGAGACGCTGCTGTATTCCTTGATCACTTCTAGGAGTTTTGTAGTAGAGTCCCTAGTGTTTTCCAGATACACAATCATATCATCTGCGAAGAGCGAGAGTTTGATCTCTTCTGACCCTATACGGATACCCTTGATCGCCTTTTCTTCCCTAATTGCGGTGGCTAAAACTTCCATTACAATGTTGAAAAGCAATGGAGACAATGGGCAGCCTTGTCTGGTTCCTGATCTGAGTGGAAATGATTCCAATTTAACTCCATTCAATATGATATTGGCTGTGGGTTTGCTGTAGATAGCCTCTATCAGTTTAAGAAAAGTCCCTTCTAGACCAATTTTCTTGAGTGTTCTGATCATGAAGGGATGCTGGATATTATCAAAAGCTATTTCTGCATCAATTGAGAGAATCATATGGTCTTTGTTTTTTAATTTGTTTATGTGCTGAATTACATTTATAGATTTACGTATATTGAACCAGCCTTGAGACTCTGGGATAAAACCAACTTGGTCATGATGTATAATTTGTTTGAAGTGTTGCTGGATTCTGTTTGTTAGGATCTTGTTGAATATTTTTGCATCTATATTCATTAGTGATATTGGTCTATAATTTTCTTTTCTTGTTGGGTCTTTTCCTGGTTTGGGGATCAGGGTGATATTTGCTTCATAGAACGTGTTGGGTAGTCTTCCTTCTTTTTCTACATTTTGGAACAGGTTGAGTAATATAGGTACTAATTCCTCTTTAAAGGTTTGGTAGAATTCTGACGTGAAACCATCTGGTCCCGGGCTTTTCTTTTTAGGGAGGTTTTGTATAGTTGATGCTATTTCTGAACTTGATATGGGTCTGTTCAACATTTCCACTTGATTCTGGCTAAGTCTTGGAAGGTGGCGTGCTTCCAAGTATCGGTCTATTTCCTTCAGATTTTCATATTTCTGAGAATAAAGTTTCTTGTAATATTCATTAAGGATTTTTTGGATTTCTGATGAGTCTGTGGTTATTTTGTCTTTGTTGTTTCTGATTGATGATATTAGAGATTTTACTCTTTTTTTCCTGATTAGGTTGGCCAGAGGTTTATCTATTTTATTGACCTTTTCAAAAAACCAGCTTTTTGATTTATTGATCTGTTGTATTATTCTTTTGTTTTCAATTTCATTTAATTCTGCTCTAATTTTGGTTATTTCTTTTCTTCTACTGGGTTTGGGGTTGGAATGTTCTTCCTTTTCCAGTTGCGTGAGATGTCCCATTAAGTTGTTAACTTCCTCTCTTTCCGTTCTCTTGAGGAAGGCTTGCAGTGCTATAAATTTCCCTCTTAGAACTGCCTTTGCAGTGTCCCAGAGGTTCTGATAGCTTGTGTCTTCATTGTCATTTTGTTCCAAAAAATTGGTGATTTCTTTCTTAATCTCATCTCTGACCCAGCTATCATTCAGCATAAGGTTATTTAACTTCCATGTTTTTGTATGGGTATGCAGATTCCTGTTGTTACTCAATTCAAGTTTTATTCCATGATGGTCCGAGAAGATGCATGGAATAATTTCTATTCCTTTAAATTTACTGAGGTTAGACTTGTGACCTAAAATGTGATCAATTTTGGAGTAAGTTCCGTGGGCTGATGAGAAGTATGTGTATTCAGTTTTGTTGGGATGAAATGTTCTGTAGATGTCTGCTAAATCTAAATATTGGATGGTTAGGTTTAAATCTAAGATTTCTTTGCTCAGCTTCTTTCTGGAGGATCGATCCAACACTGCCAAGGGAGTGTTGAAATCTCCAACGATTATGGAGCTGGAGGAAATCAAGTTACTCATGTCTGTTAGAGTTTCTCTTATAAATTGAGGTGCATTCTGGTTGGGTGCATAGATATTAATAATTGAGATCTCGTCATATTGAGTATTACCCTTAACAAATATGAAGTGACCATTCTTGTCCTTCCTTACTTTTGATGGTTTAAAGCCTACTGTATCTGCAAATAAAATTGCAACACCTGCTTTTTTCTGATTACCATTTGCCTGAAATATGGATGACCATCCTTTCACCCTGAGTCTGTATTTGTCTTTTAAGTTGAGATGTGACTCTTGTATGCAACAAATATCTGGCTTAAGTTTTTGTATCCAGTCAGCTAACCTATGCCTCTTTAGAGGACAGTTTAAGCCATTCACATTGATGGAGAGTAAGGATAAGTCTGGTGGAATTTTGGGTATCGAGTTTTTCAAAGGTCCAGTGGACATTTTTAATCCTTTCGCCAGTGTGGAAGTTGGAGTTTGATCCGAAGTTTCTGAGTGAGTTTACTTTTGTGGTATAGGATTGGGTTGGTCATTGTGGAGGATAGGTCTGAGAACATCCTGAAGAGCTGGTTTACTTATGGCAAATTTTTTCAACATATGAATGTCATTGAAGTATTTAATTTCTCCATCATAGATGAAACTCAGTTTAGCTGGATACAAGATCCTGGGTTGAAAGTTTTTTTGCTTTAGGAGATTAAAAGTTGATGACCAGCCTCTTCTTGCTTGAAAAGTTTCAGCAGAGAGATCTGCAGTTATTCTAATATTCTTACCTTTGTACGTTATAGTTTTCTTTCGCCGGGCTGCTTTGAGAATCTTCTCTTTCATGTTAACTTTAGTGAAGCTAATTATGATATGTCTGGGAGATGGCTTACTGGGGTTGAATCGTGCTGGGGTTCTGAAGCTGTCTGCTATCTGAATTTCAGATTCTCTAGGCATGTCTGGAAAATTTTCTTTCATAATTTCATGTAGAAGGGCCTCTGTGCCCTTGGCTGCCACTTCATCAGTCTCCGAAATTCCTATAACCCTTATGTTATTTTTTTTCGAATTATCTGAGAGCTCTCTGAGTGAGTGATCCGTTTTTGCTCTCCATTTCTCTTCCTCTTTGAGAGATTGGGAGCGTTCGAAGACTTTATCTTCAATGTCAGAAATCCTTTCTTCTGCTTGCTCCATTCTGTTACTGAGGGATTCTACTGTATTTTTCATATCTTTGAGGGCTGTAAGTTCTTGTTTCAGTGTGTCTAAGTCTTTGGTGGTTTTGTCTTTAAATTCGTTAAATTCTTGAGACAGTTTTTGAATTTCTCCTCGAATTCCTAATTCCATTTTATTAATCTTGTCTGCAAACCAAATTCTGAATTCGACTTCTGACATCTCAGCCAGTTGTTTATGAATGGGATCTTCAATCACATCTGCCGTATCTTTTCTTGGGGGGGTTGATCTATTCTGGTTATTCATGTTACCAGAGTTTTTCCGCTGATTCCGCCCCATGGTTTACTCCCTTTGGTTTTTCCCCTGGGGTTTTATCGAGGGCCCGTACAGTGTTGTGGCCTGAGAAACTGGGGCCCTGTCTGGTGTGGTGGAGCAAAGTGGTTCTGTCTTGTTTTCAGCTGGTTTCTGTTCGATCCTATTGCCACTTCTACTCTGGTTTGAAGTCTCAGCTGTGTGGAAAAATCAGCAATTAAGTCACCCCGCCTGCCCACCTCTGGCCCCAGTTGGAAAAGGAGAATCAAACCTTCCTACAATCGCACACCCAGGGCACCACCTGAAAAGTCCTCAGTCTATTAGCCCAGTTCAAAAGGTCTGAATCAACTGTCTCAATCGGCACTTGTCTCAGGTGGAAGGGTTCAAGAGGTCTCTGGGAACTGGATCACAGGGGCCTGGTGACTCCTCTGAGACAGCTCACCCCAGTGCAGCGTGGAGTCAGGAGGAGCCACCCCGCAAACAGAGCAGTCTGGGAAGGTTGACGTCTCCTTCCCCACTTTGCCCCTCCGTCGGACCCAGTCACTGGTATCTCTGCAGATGGCTAACCCAGTTGCCTGCAGTGAACAGACACTCCAGGGGTTTGCACCTGCCTGAATCGCAAGGAAGTCTGCCAGGCCCCCGCAGACTGCCGCTATCCAGCAGGAGGAGATGGGGCCTGACATCTTTGAGTGTTTGATGCAGGTGATGGGAAGGAGGTGTTCACTCAGGTTTAGCCCCGTCCCTGATGGATGCTGCTAACAGAACAGAACAGAACAGACAACTTTGTGAGGTTCTGTCTCTGTTCCTGTTGTCACCTACAGGAGACGGGCTGTTTTGAGTTCAAACGTCTTTGCTGCTGGAGAATTGCGTCTGAACACCTCTCTGGGTCGGCCCCGCCCTGGAGGCTTCTGGGTTTGTGAGCCGTGTCACCGGTGGCCTCCTCTGGTTGCCTAGGGAGACAGGGGGTGTGGCCTCAGAATATCCAGAAGTGAGCGTTCTGCCGTTAAAGAGAAAACGGCTGTTGATCTACCTCCAGGGAACTGCTGCTCTGGTGTGGGCACTCAGGTGACCCTTTTCTCCTCTGTCCCGCGCCCCAGAGTCAGCACTGAGCGGCCGCAGTTTGTGCTGGGTCCACACCCCTTAAGAGATCCCCCAAGAATCAGAACTCTTGGGGGATGGGCCCCCAGACCCGGATTGGGAGTGGGGCGGGGGGAAGCTAGAGTTTCATTCAGTTTCACGCAATACTACGGTCCGGGGAGGGCTCCTGCACTGCACCACAGGGAAGTGCCGCCAAGGCTTGATTTCCCCTCAGCGGAGTGCCCTCTCCTCGCTCACGTGTCCCAGAGTCAGCGCTGACCTAACGCAGCTCAGGCACTGTGCACTCCCCTCGAGAAATCACCCAAGGAGCCGAACTCCTGGGGGATAGGCCCTCAGACCCCGAGTGAGAGTAGGGGTTCTCAGCTCTCAGCGGGGAGGCCAGAGTCTGATTCAGTCTTGGGCCCCGTATGCCCGGGGAGGGTTGGTGCACTGCACCGCAGGGAAGTGCCGCGAGGCGTGACTCCCCCTCAACCCGGTGCCCTCTCCTCACTCGGCGCGCCTCAGAGTCAATGCTGACCAGTCGCAACTCGGGGACTATCCACTCCCCTTGAGAAATCACCCAAGGATCCGAAGTCCTGGGGGACAGGCCTCCAGACCTCAGTGGGCGGGAGGGGAGCGCCGGGGATTCAGGGTTGCCGGCAAAGGATTCCCAAAGTTTTATTCAGCCCTATGTCCGGCAGGAGAACGCCACGGCACCCCAGTAGGGGAGGTAGGTCCAGATTTTAGAAGGTCTCTCCCGTGGAGTATAGTGGGAGGGGCTTTGATTTCTGCCTGCTTGTTCAATTGTGGGGCTCCAGAGCCGGTCTCATGGGGGAGGGGGACTCCCGTCCGCTTGGTGGTGGATTTTGTACCTTTTGTTTGCGTCCTTGTGATCACAACTTGCCTCAGCGGTGTTGATGTGCTTTCTTCAGCCTTCTCTCTTGGTGAGGCTCAAGTCCACCAGGATACTTACTAAATTCCTGTCCCTTAACTCTCCTTCTGGACGGGAGCCTTTGTTGAAAGCTGGCTTCAGTCCGCCATCTTGTCTCCCCTCCTCTAAGTGACTTTTTGAATGACGCTGGGAAGGCATCTATTTCCATCAATGCTGATTATCAGAATAGCTAATCTTTTTAGGAAGTGCACTAACTTATACAGATTCTGCTGTGCTGGACCGTATCTATACAGGTGTTGGGATCAGAGACTACTTGGGCTGTGTAAAGAGTGAGAGGGGTTATTATTACACACAGTAAGTTCTACTGCTCTGCATTTCGTAGCCATGGTTATCTTTCCCAAGCCCTTTCCTGCCTAAGCAACAATTTTCTGCAATCTCCATATACTCCTTTGGATGATAATTGTCCTCAATGTTTTAAAAGCTGGAAAAAAAAAGAAACCAAGGCACAGAATTTTTAATGATGGAGAAAAATAAACTTTTAAATTAAATAAAACAGTTTATAAATACAGCTAACATGAGGAAACAAGTTCTTAAATTTTGATTTTTTTTTTTTGTAGTTTTTGGCCAGGGCTGAGTTTGAACCCACCACCTCTGGCATACGGGGCCAGCACCCTACTCCTTTGAGGCACAGGTGCCACCCACAAGTTCTTAATTCTTAAAAGGAGACCCTTCTAAAAACAGCACCCATCAATATTGAGTGGATTTCACAATGCATTCTTTCTTTAACTTTTTTCTCAATTCCTTTTCATAGAGATGTGACAGTATCTTCTCTTGAACGCCTGGAACCTTCTTTCCTTACTTCTACAGAACTGGTTCCTTACTCTTCAGCTCTCCCTTCAAATATCATCTCTTCCAAAAGACCATTTCTGAGCCCTCTTAAGTCACACTTGGCCCTGTTAAATATGTCACTCTGATTATTTCTTTCATAGACCTAATCACCATCTGATAATAACTCGTGAATTTCTTTTTCTTTTTTTTTATATCCTCTTCACTCACAGAAATGTCAACTTCTGAAGGCCAGGGACATGCTTTGGCTTATCTGCCCTTGTACTGACAGTATCTTAGCACAATGCTTCAACAGAACAAGCATTTGCTGCACGTTTGTTGAATAGGTAGATCATCTTCCAGTTCCTATCATGGGTCAACCACCAATAATGATATTTAAACACAGATATTACCTCAAAGAAACTAATCTTTGATGCCTTGAGATCATCTTCCAGGTGGGGCCAATCCCTATTTTCACCTAGCTACACATTAGTCTGTTATAAATCCTACAAAAAAATTAATCCTGAGGCTGCTGCAGAGATGTCAATAACCAATACGGTCACTTAATTTAATAGGAGACAATAAAGCATAATGTTTAACTGAGCAGACCATGGAGCCAGATTGCTTGGTTCATTTTCTGGCTCTGCTAACTACTACCTGTGTAGTTTTGGGCAAGCAACTTTACCTCTCTGAGCCTCAATTATTTCACCTGAAAATTGAGATGATAATTTCTATTTTTGTTCTAAGGGTCTAATAACTTAATATGTGCAAAGTGGTGGCTGGGCACAGTGGCTCACGCCTATAAACCTAGCACTCTGGGAGGCCAAGGTGGGTGGATTGCCTGAGCTCATAGGTTCAAGACCAGCCTGAGCAAGAACAAAACTCCGTTTCTAAAAATAGCCAGGTGTGATGGTGGGTGCCTATAGTCCCAGCTACTTAGAGGCTGAGGCAAGGGAATGGCTTGAGCTCAAAAGTTTGAGGTTGCTGTGAACTATGATGCCACGGCACTCTACCAAAGGCAACTAAGTGAGACTCTGTCTCAAAAAAAAAAAATGTGCAAAGTATTTAATATAGTACTCATCTATACTAAGCACAGTATAAATGTAATCAATAATCATTATGTATAGCCATAGATCAAGGTTCTACTCAAAGTTTGACTTCATATAAGTAAAGTTGCTGAAATTCAAGCCCTAATGTAAAAAAGCCATAATTGCCATTGAGAAATATAAGGGAAGCTGATTGAGAATGTCATAGACACGCAAATGTTAAGCTATTATATTTGGCATTTACTCTACCCACAAACCCATTTAGATTACACATTGAGAATATATTTCAATTTCAGGGTAAACAGACTGAACTTAGGGAAATGAGTAGCTTTTCCCCCATTTGTTACATGGGACATCACGTAACCAATCATAAACCTATGATAAGCCTGTGCTGGAAAGGGAAGTGTGTGATTCCACACAAGCTAAGCAGGCCCTGGTCTCGATGGACTCTGGATGTCCCTGAACAGCTCCAACAGACAGGGGAGAAATAAACGAAAAGAAACAGCTACATTTCAAATGGGGGTTATAGGTGTATCATAAATACTGCCTTATCAACAATAGCATTAGGATCAAAAGATTACCCTGCAATCACTCGGCATCATAGCTCACAGAGATGAAATCAAGGTAGAAACACAACATCCAAGCATAAAACAACTGAAAAGTGCAAAGAAAATATACAGACTGATCAGTGCAAACCTTAATAACCCCATGCAACCAGGAAACAATTCCACATGAATGATCCCCTTCAAAATAGCAAACATTTGTTACTCTGACTTTATTTTTTTTAATGTAATACTTCGATCATATTGAAATGTTTAACATCTCTAACTAAAACTTAAGAGTGCTGGAAAAAATAATCTTAATAATAAGAAATTAGGCTATAAAATGCAATAACATTGCATTTGAAATGTGGATCTTTTCATTAACCAGAAAATAAGTTTTCTAAACTGAATTTTGCACATAAAATATCTGTCTGTGGTTGTATGTTCCTCAAAACCTTTTCCAGATTGTTAAAGAAGTCATCGTGCTATAACTGGAGCTATTTGATCTTGGTTATTTTCTCTTTATGTGGCAGCCACTAGTTCTTCCTTCTCTCTCATTACCAGACCTTTTACAGTTATTGCCAAGAATCATATCCATTTGACTGCTCTGTTTTAATTTTGCTATTTCTTCCTTTATTATTCTGTTTGATCTCATTCTTACTCCTGTGGAATTCAGACTGTTAATCTGTATCTTTAGATGGCCTATTAACCTACAGATGACATTTTCTTTCAACTCCATCAAGCCTTCAACATCTACCCATTCAGGGTCCCACATGTCACTTTCTCCTGCTCTCTGAACATTCTATACTTGTCATTTCTGTGATAATTTCATCTGAAAGGATGCTAATTAATGGCTTTTCTGTATTTTCTCAAACATTTTTCAGAAATAAAATCTCAAATTATAAGTTCTTGGCATGAAAAGATACCAAAAGCCTAATATTAACTAGGGGGAAAAAAAGGCTCTAAAGCATCAGAGGATTATGGAGAACATAATCTTGTTTTTATTAAAACAAAAGGATAGAATACACACATATAAAAACACTAAAGGAACATATCAACACAATAATTGAGTTTTGTAAATTTTTTAATTTGTAGGTATTTTATTTGTATGCTTTTTCTTGAATTGTCAGTGTGCACTAGTTTTATTATCAGAAGAAAACAAGAAGGCCTTGGTTTTTCTACTATCAAAAAAAACGAAAGACAGAAAGGAGATAATTTTGCAATATGTTATAGAAATTCAATGGTTGTAAACATTTAGCACAGATTATGTTTAAGACATTAGAGTAACAGCACAGAGAGAAATAAAAGACAGCATTCAGAACTTAAGGTGCTTTTCATTAATCCAGACTATTCAATAAATGATTCAAAATGTCATAAGCCCCTATTCATTAATTTACTCAAAAAAAATAGCATCTCTCATATTCAGTATCAGGAACTCCTCTTGGCATGAAGATGTTCTCTAAACCATCAAATTCTTGCATAACATTCCAGTGGAGGAGATGAACTGCCAGCAAATGAATATGCCAACCAGCAATCATAAATGCTATGCAGGAACATAGGGCAAAGTAAGAGGAGAGAGGGTGACAGAGCAGTGGCATTTAAGCAGGGCATTAATGGGAGGCTTTTCTGAGCAGGTAAGGCTTTAGCAGAGAAGTGTATGAAATGAGAGATCAGCCGGGTGGGGCTGTCCGAGAACACCAGAGGGAAACACCAGTGCAAAGGCCCTGGGGCAGAATGTGTGAGTAGCATTTGAGGTAACTCACAAGGCAGTATGGCTGTGGGATGGACAAAATTCAAGAGAGAATATGTTAGAAAATGAAGTCAGAGAGATGGAGAAAGGTGGGAGACGAATTACATAGGGCCTTATAGGCCAAGATAAGGATTTTGAATTTTCTGACAGTTATTACCAGAATCTATAAAAAAGGCTGAGCATCATGGAATGAAATAGAATCTTATTTACATTACAAAAGTATCATTTTGGCTTTCCTGCAGAGAACAGTATTGGAGGACAAGAAGTAAGTTGTTGAGGGATGTGAGTTTAACCCAGTGGTTGGCAAACAGTAGCCCTGACTCAAATTTAGCTTACTGCCTAGGAGCAAAGAATGATTTTTACATTTTTAAATGATTTCATTATAAATGATTATTTAAGCAAATACACAATATTGTGGATGCTGCCTCTTGGCTGGTAAAAGTTAAGCTATTTATTATCTAGCATTTAAAGAAAAACTTTGTCAATCCCCAGCTTAGAAAACAAGGTTAAGCTTTAGGCTCATACAGTTTAATCATTTATTATTTTTTCATGCAATTTTTTATTCTGGAGAGGAAAGGGAGCGAAATAATGATTGACAGAAAGAATGAAGAGTAGAATGTGAGGAAGATAAAAGTAGTTGAATTCAGGGTACATTTTAAAGGCCAAGGGACAAGATTTCCCTATGGATTGGAAGTGGCATATGAATTAGAAGAGTAAATATAACTCCAGGAGTTTTGGTCTGATTAGCTGAGTGGATGATGGTGAACAGGTGATCATTAGGAAGGAAAAAGGTGGGCCAGGGTGGGAGGAATCAAGAGTATTTTGTTTGGGGTATGTTAATCGGGGGATTCCTTTAGATGTCCAAATAGAGACCTCTGGTGAATGCTGAGAAGGAATATAGATGATCTATACTAAGGCATTAAAGGGAGGGGGGCTGGGCATCTCCTTCATGGTGACATATAGAGGCCTAGAAACACTGCCTTACATGAGTACAATTTCACAGAGCTGGAAAAGGAGGCAGAGCCCCTGGATCTAAATGAGTAACAGGAAAAGCAGGATGGTCAAGTATAAACATTAAAAGAAATAAAAGAGCTCACTCAGTATCTACATGAGGAAAAAGGAGTCAAAATAATTTCAATACATATTTATTGAAATCTGCAAGTCCAAGAACAGTGGAAGACAAAAACAAAAATAACTCTTTTGGGTTAATTCCACAATTAACTGACTTTTGCTGAGTAAATACCATTTTAGAATTGCCTGAAAACAAATAAACAAACAACCCAAATACACACACGCATACATACACACACACTTTACATGCTTAGTTATATTCTAGGTACTTGCGCTGAGCATTTTGCCACATTTGTATAATCTCCAATCTCACTTTAAAGTTGTGAAAACTGAGGCTCAGATTAAGAAAGTAGTTGAATTAGAGTAGAACTTAGAGCCAGAACTCAGAGCCCTGTGCTCTAACACTTTTCCTAGAATACCTATGGATGGAAGGCACATTTCCCCAGGTGGAAAAAGTGAACTGGTTCGTAAGAACATTCTTCAAATTTAAGAAAACTAATACTAATAATTTGGTATGCAATCCTTGTGTGTAAATGAAGAACTTCATTAAAACAAATAAACAAACAAAAACCCAGAAACAAACAAAAAGATCCCAGCATTTCCTTGTTTTGAGGTGCCTGTGTGTTGTAAATACAGGTCTGACAATTAAGTTCACAAACTTGCCATCATGTGCTGTTGTTGCTATTTTTGGCCAGGGCTGGGTTTGAACCCACCACCTCTGGTATATGGGGCTGCCTTATCGCTTTGAGCCACAGGTACTGCCCGCCACCATGTGCTTACACTGGTGGCACTGCACAAAGAACTCAGTAAGGTTTCATAACCCTGGTGGATGAGTGTCTCAGAGTTGTGTTCATGTGGACGTGTGGTGATATCTTGCTAAATGGTGTTGACCTATTATTGTTGTGTGTTTTGTGTTTTGTTGCTCTGACAAAAACGTCAGAGCTTGAATTAGAGCGCTGAACAAATACTGATAAATTTCCTGTTAAACTTGGCAAGAATGGAAGTAAAATCAGGGACATAATAGTTCAAGTTTATGGGAATAATTCCATGAAGAAAATAACAGTATACGCATGGAATAATCATTTTTCTGAGGAGAGAGAAAGTGTCACTGATAAAGAGAGGTCAGGATGTCAAGTAATGAGTAGAACTGACAGAAATATTAAAAAAGATTTTCAAATTGTGTACCAAAATTGTCCAGCTGACTGTGAAAAGCATAGTAGATCAAATAAATATCAATCGAGAAACAGTTAGGAAAAACTTAACTGAAATCATGGCAACAACTCATGGCCCTTGCATCACAACAGTGCACCAGCTCACATGGCACTGTCTGAGTCTTTACCCAGTAAACACATAACTGAATTGGAGCACCCTCCCTACTCACTGGATCTGGCCCCTGATAACTTTTTTCTTTACCTAAAGATAAAGGAAATATTGAAAGGAAGACATTTTGATGACATTCAGGACATCAAATGTAATACAACAGCTTTGATGGCCATTCCAAAAAAGAAATTCCAAAATTGCTTTGAAGGGTGGACTAGGCACTGGAGTCTGTACATAGCTTCCCAAAGGGAGGACTTTGAAGGTAACCATAGTGATTATTCAGCAACTCATTGCACCAAATAGTACTTTTTCTAGAACAAGTTTGCAAACCTAATTGTCCCACCTCATATTACTATGAATAATAATGAGCTATGGTTTAAGACACAGTAAGAAGTATGGGAAAAATAGCATTATGCCAATTAAATTTACTCTGTTGTGACCTAAAGAGATTTTGTGCTCCATGGAGAATACTGACTGGCAATTATTCTCAATTATCATTTCCATTTGCAGATATTAGGGGGATAATAACAACTTCACATTTAATCTGTTACTTGTGTAGAACTATGGATTTTATTGATTGAATACATTCTTAAGGGCTTTAGGAAAATATTTTCTGCAGAAGATAGTCTCCCTAGAGAGTTCTAGAACTCTCTTTTTCAAAACAATAAACAATGGCTTTGCCATGTTCCCTCACATGTTAGATAACTAATTCCCTTGCAAAGATTTTGCTAGATGGTAAGCAATTAAATCCCTGTACATTCTGTAGCAACCCAGGAAACCAGTCACAATGTGGTGAACAGGCAGGCCCCCTGCACAGGGACCTTACCCAGCCACCTGGGGTTTGGCAGAAAAAGGGAAAGAAAGGCTACAAAAGTTACACACACACACACACACACACACACACACACACACACACACACACACACGGTGTTCTGACCCATGGCTGAGGGACAACATTGTATCAGCCCCTTGTGAAGCTAACAGGAGCCATCCGGAGCCCAGTACTTAGGGAAAGAAAGGCTACAAAAGTTACACACACACACAAACACACACACACACACACACACACACACGGTGTTCTGACCCATGGCTGAGGGACAACATTGTATCAGCCCCTTGTGAAGCTAACAGGAGCCATCCGGAGCCCAGTACTTAGGGAAAGAAAGGCTACAAAAGTTACACACACACACACACACACACAGTGTTCTGACCCATGGCTGAGGGACAACATTGTATCAGCCCCTTGTGAAGCTAACAGGAGCCATCCGGAGCCCAGTACTTAGGGAAAGAAAGGCTACAAAAGTTACACACACACACACACACACACACACACACACACACACACACACACACACACACACACACACACACACACACGGTGTTCTGACCCATGGCTGAGGGACAACATTGTATCAGCCCCTTGTGAAGCTAACAGGAGCCATCCGGAGCCCAGTACTTAGGGCTATATATTTAGAAAATTGGAAGCATGTTTACACAAGGCAAGACATGAAAATGTAACAGGTTCATGTTTCAATTAAACAGGGAGCTCTTTGTTTAAGTGAGAAAGTTATCAGGCTGAAGGATAGGGTAGTACTAAGCTACAAATCAAAGAATACATCGGGGGAAATTTAATGAAGGAAAGTTACAGCCTTCAGGTCCAGGTGCCTGCAGCTGTGGGGTATCTGTGGGGGCAACTATCAATTACTTTCTAGTTTTATTTATATCCTTGTTTCTAAGCTGCTGATCTCTAACTAGACATTTCCTAGACTATTTCTTATCCACTCTTCTGGATATTCCTATCCCCTTTGCTACCATAGGTGTGCATTCAAATTGGGGAGATGAATTTTGGGGCCATAGCCCGCTTGAGATTTCAGGGGAATGCCAGCCTCGTCTAGCTTTCACCCACACATTCCTTGGAAGATACATTCTTTAGGCCCATGAAATTTAGACACCTCTTGTAATATATTTTCAAAATACTTTTTTTTTTTCATTCTGGAGAAATGAAGAAAATAATAAGGACCAGCATGTTGAATACGAAGCAGACAGTATTTTGAAGAAAGTTTTATGACACATTATCATTTATTTAGAAATAATATGGACAGATAATGATAATATTAATCAGAATGGCTAAAATTTATTGAGCATTGTCTAGGCTATGCATTTCATTTTCTCTGAGTCCTCGCAACATACGTACTATGAGATTGGTACTAAAATTTCCATTTTAAAGATGTGTAAAGAAATTTGTACAATTAGTAAGTGGCAGAGCTAGGTTACAAACCCAGGTGATCTGATTCCAGATCTGGAAGGTCTTCTCCAAAAGAACCACAAATGAGTCTCTCCTTCGTGCTGTTTTTCTCATTAAACCTCATACAGTGACCTTAAGTTCATAAACATTTAGCAAAGTTACATATTCCAAGCTAACCATGTAGTATTAAAGGTTTGGTAGACTGGGTTATAGCCTATGTGATTAGAAATTGGGGCAGGAGGTGCAATGAAGTATGCCCCTTTGTGGCTAAGGGTCTTCGGTTATAGATTTGGATAGACTAGATTATGAACTGCTGAAATTATTCCTTACTAGCTCAAAAATACTCCAGAGGAAAATGCCTTAATATTTAATCCTTCCTAACTCCTGTTTTAGGTACATTCTGAGTTGCATAGAACTACAGTCATTCTTTGACAGCCAGTGTAAAATGTACAGTATAAAGAGTGACTCCTATAGATGGAATGCCCTTCTGTGTCCTCTGTTTAGAAGCACAAGAATAAAATTAGATATCTGCTCTATTTGGGTCTCACATGGTTGACCTGATGCCAAAAGAATAAGTTAAATATGGCTTCGTAGGGGTAAGGCCAATACATATAACCTATTCTACTCTAGTGAAAACTGTTTCTACTCTCCTTGATGAAGTGGGCAAGGAGATTAGTGACATAGAACGTGAATGATGGCAGCTACAGCAAAAGGTCAGGTTTATCATGTGAGAGAACATTTCGTGTCTTGGGCACCTCGACCTGTATTATAGTGCATTTTTATAAATTGCACTATGTGAATTTGAAATAATGAGCAACTGAAATACATTAAAATATTCTTACTTGATGTATAACATTTGAATAAAGGATATTTTCTCAAATGAAACAGGATTAGAATCTTGTCATTTGAAAACCAGCGAGCTGGGTGGCGCCTGTGGCTCAGTCGGTAAGGCGCCGGCCCCATATACCGAGGGTGGCAGGTTCAAACCCGGCCCCGGCTGAACTGCAACCAAAAAATAGCTGGGTGCTGTGGCGGGCGCCTGTAGTCCCAGCTACTCGGGAGGCTGAGGCAAGAGAATCGCTTATGCCCAGGAGTTGGAGGTTGCTGTGAGCTGTGTGATGCCACAGCTCTCTACCGAGGGCCATAAAGTGAGACTCTGTCTCTACAAAAAATTAAATACACTAAAAAAAAAAAAAAAGAAAGAAAAAGAAAACCGGCGAGCTAAGTCCACTAGAAAAGGGCATTACTTTTTACATGGTGGCGCTCCTGAAGCTGGTGAAAAGAAATATCTGGCAGGACTATGGAGATCATAAAAATATCAGTGGTTGCCAAGGGCTGGGGGAAGGGAGGGATGAATACACAGAATGCTGAGGAATCTTAGAGCAGTGAAATGATTCTCTATGACATTACAGTGGTGGATACATGTCATTATACAACTGTCCAAACTATTGAATGTACAGCACCTGGAGTGAGCCCCAATGAAAACCATGGACTTTCGGTTTTATGATGAGTCAATGTAAGGTCACTAATTATAACCAATGTACCGCTCTGGTGGGGGATGCTGCTGATGCAGTAGGATGCATATAAGTAGAGGAAGGAGGTATATAAGAAATCTCTGTGAATTCATCCCAATTTTGCCATGAATCTATAATTTCTTTTGAAGTCTTAAAAATGAGAAACAAAGGGCAGGGACAGGGCTCATGCCTCTAATCCTAGCACGCTGGGAGGCAAAGGCAGGTGGGTCCCTTGAGCATGGAGTCTGAGATCAGCTTGAGAAAGAGACCCTATCTCTAAAAACATAAAACTAAAAACAAATAAACAAACAAACAAAAAAAACTAACTGGGCGTTCTGGCAGGCACCTGTAGTTCCAGCTACTTGGGAGACTGAGGGTTGCTATGTGCTTTGAGGCCAAGGCACTTTACTGAGAGCAACAAAGTAAAACTCGGTCTCAAAAAAAAGAAAAGAAAAGAAAAATCAAAAAGAAATACTGCTTTTGCTGCCTTATGATTAGGCTGGATTTATTTGACTTTGTCCTCACCACATCCCTCTTCAGTGAAGCAACGGTCTTGCACCTCATTTAACAGCAACATGAGCTTCTGACCCTGATCAGGCATTTTCTTATAAATATAACATGATATTGTTCCCATCTTACAATAAAAGTATTAGTGTCCATCTATAAAGAAGCGTTCATTTGAACTCATGTATATGAGCATGACATATGTATGTGTAGATTTTAATAGACAGAACCTTCAGCAGTTTCTTCTGAGGCTTCTGTAAGACCTTGTTTACCTTGCAAATGAATATCTTAGGCACCAAAATCTTACGGGTGAAAACTAAGCTATAGTGAGGATTATTTTTTACACAGAAAGGTGAATAAGCATATTCAAAATTACATAAATATGTCTGGTGAGAAAGAAATTCTGCAGCAAAATTCTTACATATTTCAATCTATTAGAAACTATTCTTTGAAGGATGTAGACTTATCAAAGTATAGATGCGGCTACAAGAATATTAGCCTTTAAATATAACTAATGAAAAAGAAGGCACAGTTTTAACCTGCTTTTTTTTTCATCTTCAATACTATTGACATCAAAAGACCATTCAGAATGCTCATAAAAATTACTTTGCATCTTTCTTATGACTAAAAAGAGTTTTTCATAAATCAGATTAATCCTCATTCTCTGACACATTTACCAGAATTCTGAGATGAAAAGAAAAACATTCTTGGGCGGCGCCTGTGGCTCAAGGAGTAGGGCACTGGTCCCATATGCTGGAGGTGGCGGGTTCAAACCCAGCCCCAGCCAAAAACACACACACACACACACAAAAAAAAAAACATTCTTAGTATACATCCTTCCTGAGAGAGCAGTAGAGGCAAGATCTGAGTCCAAAATTATTCATTTCTGCTTCAAATATTTCTTGAAATCTTTTCCATGGCTGTGATGTGCAAGAAATAGCTGGAGAATTTTTATCCCCACCCACTCAAGTAACACAAATAATCTGCTCCCCCTTTCTACAAATATGAAAGAAGGAAACTGTCCATGATGATTTGTGGAGAGTAGGTGTGTGTGAGATCTGCTATTTCCATGGTTGGTTCAGAAGTTGATGTCACGATTGCTTCCCACACAACAATATGGGAAACTCTATTAGCAGCAGGAATCCCAGTTGGCAGAATTGTTAGGTGTACCTGTTAAACAGACAGTTATTTGGAGGAGGAAACCTCGGGACACCTTATAGAAGTCAGTCTATGTTTTATCTAGAAATTGGAAACTCCTAACATGGGATGACATATTTTAAAGTCATTAAGAACTTCAGCATGGTACAAGTGATCATTAGTATTAGTTATAGCAACAACACTAGATCTGTGGGGAGGTCTTTCATATGACTCAAAAACGTTTGTCAGAAATCAAGTGTTTTGTTGAACAGGAATGATAATATAATAATTGATATATTAATATATAATAATATTAGCAATATAAAAATTAAGTTAAACATTTCAGAGGTTGCCTGGAGAAAATTTTTCATAGGAAATGATGACGTCAGGTTGGATTGAAAGATGATGGTCTCAGATTCCAAGGGGATCAAAAATGACTGTGAGCATGACTTTGGCAGGAGATCATTTTACCGTGAGGGCGTTGAGACAGAAATACTCACCCCTAATAGATGGCAATACGTGGGCTGAAGGACTCATGTTAGTGTGACAGCCATAGGCTCACCAGTTTGAGCGGCTCCAGGGGGCACTAGTCATCCATTCCTCCTTTGCATGAAGTGGCTTAGAGTACTAGGCACCAGACAGAAGCTGCAATTTGTAAAGACCATCTGAGAGATTCTTCATAGAACCAGACCCCTGGTCCATAAGGTACACATTGAGAGCAGTGTCACTTGCTACTTGCTCTCATCACACTTCTGTATAGATGTCTTTTTGTTTTTCCTTTTCCCTACTGCATGAGGACAGCAAAAATGGATCTGCCGAGGTACCAAGCTCTCCCTATTCCTGTAGATGCTGGCTGTTTCTTTGAAGAAAGTTGGCAAGTTATTCTGAACCAGCCAATTGATCCGTTATAACAATAAGCTCCCACCAAATTCAATTGCTAGGTTCTAATTCATATATTATTCATGTATTTTTAAGTTTTCCTCTTGGGAGCCTTCTCTATAACTGAGTAAAGCCTGAACATGGGAGCTATCCACATTCCAATGTAACAGTTTTCAAACTTTGCCTTAACTGTAGATTCCTTTGTTCAAAGATAGGCTCATAAAGATGCCCGGAAAATAAAATAAACAAGAGGTGCTATTTTTGCTGAGTCTGGGGGTCTTGCCTGCTCATTGTCTATGCCAACTCATGGCCTTGACTTGTTCTATAGAAGCCACTGAGGGAATTCCACTTATTGCCTTGGGCTCTGCCACACCCTGTATAAACAACACCACTTAGATAAAATCCATGTCATTACCTTAAGTGAATTTCTGGAGTCTATTATCAGTTTTCTTTGAAAATATTCCCTTCCCAGAACACATGTACACCGTTATTGGGATTGCAAACTAATATAGCCTTTTGGGAAAGAAGTATGGAGAATCCTCAAAGAGCTAAAAGTAGACTTTCCATTTGATCCTCTAATCCCATGACTCGGTATCTACCCAGGAAGGGGAAAAAAATCATTTTACCATAAACACTTGCACTCAAATGTTTATTGCAGCTCAATTCACAATCACAAAGATGTGCTCATCAGTGCCTGAGTGAATTAATATATTGGGATAGATGTATACCACAGAATACTATTCACCTATAAAAAAAAATGAAAATTTTACATCTTTCGTATGAACCTAGGTGGAGTTGAAACACATTCTTCTCAGTAAAGCATCATAAGAAGGGAAAACGAAGTATCCAATGTACTCAATATTAGTGTGGAACTGGTAGATGTACATCTACAGGCCCATGTGAGAGGAAAATCATAATGAAATTCAAGAATTAGGGAGGAGGAAAGAGGAAGGGAGTCGGCAAGCTCCCACCTAATGGATACAATATTGGGGTGTGCGGCACACCTCCTGAATACCACTCAGACTTTTCCTAATAAATACAAATAACATAACCTAACCGTATGTATCTTTATGTTGATCTGAAATAATAAGAAAAAGAGAACATGTTACCTTCCTCATTATAACAATAATCTGTGATTCTAAGTCCTAATCCAAATTGAGCACAACAGTATTAATCTGTATCTGTAGAACTGTATTACTGAGGAGTCTGTGGGTTGCAAGTGGCAGGACCCAACTTCATCCGGCCTGAAGGGGTTCTTGTGGCTTACACGAAGGAAAGACTTAGAGCTAGCCATGAGTTAGCTAGCTCCAAGACTTAGAGCTAGGCCTGAGAAGATGCAAGAGCTCTCTTTCTCTCTCCTTTTCTATCATTCACCTCAATGTATTTGCTATTGGCCTTATTTATGAAAGGCTTTTTCTTTGTGTGGTATCCCCAAAGTAGGGGGATTTTATGTGATTTTCTTTCCAAGTAATTCCAATGGAATTTTTGAAATTATGATTCATTTCTCTCGTTGTTTTTACCTACGTTCTCAATGAATAAGGTTTATCTTATTTAGAGTATTTTGGGGTTTACAGAAAAATGGATCAGAAAATGCTGAGAGTTCCCAAATATCCTCTACCCCTCCGTACAGTTTTATCTATTCTGTGGTACATTCGTTACAATTGATGAGTATTGAGACAGTATTATTAACTAAAGTCAATAGCTACCTTAGAGTTCACCCTTTATGTTGTAGAGTTGTATGGGTTTTGATAAACTCATCATGTCGTGTATATACTAACCATAGTCTCTTACAAAATACTGTCCTACAATTTCTGTGTTCCACCTCATCATCCTTCCCTTCCTCCTGTCAAACAGCTGGCAACCAGTAGGTAATATTGTTACTGCTGCTAGGGTTGCTTTTTACCTAAATGCCATATAGTTAGGATCATATGATATGTAGCCTTTTCACACTGACTTTTGTTCACTGAGCAACACCCATTTGAGTTTCCTTCTTGAGTGGCTGGAGAACTCCCTTGTTTGTTTTAATCACTGAGGAGTATTCTTCTGTATGGATATACCACAGTCTATTTTTGTATTCACCTATTGAAGGGGATCCTGAATGCTTCCAAGTTTCAGCAATTATGTATGAAATTATAATGAACATGTGTGTACATGTTTGTGTGGACATAAGTTTTAAAATTATTCTAATGAATATTGAGATTAATTGCTGGTTCATGTGGTAATATAATGTTCAGCTTTAGGAGGAAGGAACTACAAGACTGTCTCCAAAACTGGCCATACTGTTTTTCACTCTTACCAAAATCAGTATGTTCCCGTTACTCCATATCTCAGCCAGCATTCCTTGTTGTTAGTGTTTAGTATTTTACATTCTAATAAGGGTGTAGTGGTATATCATTGTTGTTATAATGTGTGATACCTTAAAGATATTGGACCAGTTTTAACTCGTGCCCATTCATGAGCCATTCTCTGTAGTCAAGGGAAGAGAATATGGTGATTAGTCATGTCTGCATATCAGGATGGTTAGTGATTTGCAGATACAAAATTCACAAATGAAAAGTGATTTACAATTAGATGAGAGAGGGAATTGGATACCATACTGACAAATACATCAGAAATTCACCAAAACATAGACTAACTCCTGACAAAATACAATAATATTAAAGAGAGTGTTCATATTAAAAGCATGCTTAGGTGGAAAACACAGGTTGTCTTTCAAGCATCAGGGGAAAAGATGACGTACATATGACATAGAGATTGCAGCACTAACTATGGGAAGACTAGGCTCAATTTGTACCATTTTAAAAAAGTAGAATAAAATACATTTGTTTTCAATCTCAGTTCTTCACTGTACATATCGATTTATGAGTATGTACAGTTCCTTTCTGTGTGAAACATATCACACAGTGGAAATGAAATAAACAATCCAGTAGAATTCTTTTACAACTAAAATGAAGCTATTATTCAATGTAATTACTAGTCTGAATGTTTTAAAGTTTTTCTAAATAAGAACTATGGAGGTTGTTTATTCTACAAGATGGTTCATTGCACAATTATGAATAACCAGCAATAACTCTGTGAGTTGATGATCATAGGGTATGTTTTAGTTGAAAACATATTTTTGGCAATGAATATACAATGCTTATTAATTCAGTCAAAGAGCTCATTACATACATTGATTCAATAAATGTTCTTTGAAAATAAATATGTTGGTCAAGTAATAGGTTGCCAGTCAAAATGCAATTGATGAACTGGAATCTTTTAATTGGCAAGAGGAAGTATGGGTTAAATGTTCATAAATATTGGCACTAGTTAGTGATATAACTAGCGGGAGAAGAAGAGAGCTGCTGTAAACATTTCACAGTTTGATAATGATATTTGTACAATGATTGATTTAATTTGGGGATTGATCATTAGCAAAAGTGTAAGCCATATGGCAACTGATATTTATAAATCTGCTTTTATCAGTCAGTTTTATCCCATTGAGGGCAGCAATTTAAAGATGCAACACATTCTAAGTTTCTTAATACAGTATTGCAAAGACTTTATGAATATAGATTTAAATATAGTTTTGAAAAGATTCTACATAGATTCTATTCATTGTACATAGAATTCTATTCTATATAGAATCTTTGTAGAACCATGAAGGACTGGTGGTAGAAAAGAATTTTCACTTACCATTGACTACATTTATTCCATTCAAAGACTTGTGTTTATTTCATTCAAAGTTCTGATATCATTAGAAATTGATTTTTCTTGGAAATTCCTTGTAAAAAATGTGTAAAATAATAATGATTTATGTCATTGTTTGAAGATACAGATTTTACCTACCATGTTAAAAATTAAATCTGAATTAAGTCAAATGGCAAAGATGGGGTTGCTAAAGAAACAAATATCCTAAATATTTATACAAATTTTATCAAGATGTGTCTTTTCTTAACTTATTAAAAATAAGGTATTTGGGAGGATTGGTAACTAATTCATCTGCCCATCCCACTGAAACATGCTATAGCAGCTATAGGCTTAATTAGTCTACTTTCTACTTAAAAGAATACCCTTTTATAAGTACATATGATACTGTTTTTACAAGAAAGAATATTTTGTGAGTGTATGATGCCCCATAATCATATCATTGTATACAGTTATGATTTAATAAAAAAATAAAAAAAATAAAAAAAAATAAAAAAAAGAAAGAATATTTTACCTCCATTAACAGAAAACATAAAGCAAAGAACAACATTTTCTGAATATAAAATTAGAGATCTTATCTATATGTTCATTTCTGTTTATTCAGGTGACTCAGGACATCACTTAAGTATAATTTAAGCCATCATTTAACTGTCAATGTTTAATACTGTCATTACTGAAAGTGCACTGTCATTTTCATTACTGTAACTGCTGCTGTCACCATTGTCATCATCATTACCAACATTTTATTTTCTTGGTGCATAAAAATAGTCATGTGTTGCTCTGGTCGAGAGAAGCAAGTGAAACTTGGTGCCATATTTTAGCCAAAAAAAAAAAAAAAAAAACAACAAAAATGCTTTTGGTTCTAAATTTACAGAAGGAGAAATAAAAGAAGAATATGGGTTGTAATGAATGGTTTTAAAGACGGAATCAATCAAATATGTATTAAACTACCAGAATAGTTCACTCGGATCACTGTGTTTTCCTATAGGTAGAACACGTGACTGGGAGTAGAAAAGTATGGCTTGGTCATTAAGTAATTTTCCAAAACCTACTTAATCATTCTGAGATGATTTTTTCAGCTATAAAACTAAGAAATCAAAATAGAAGTCAAAGCCAACACAGTTGCTTAGCTTAGGTAGCCACCCTCTCAGTGGAATGACATTGGACTTTTTCCTGACATCAGCACCATTTCAGTTTTCAGCGCAGTTGACAACTTTCAGCCCAACA
Source organism: Nycticebus coucang (assembly GCF_027406575.1). Lineage (NCBI taxonomy): Eukaryota > Metazoa > Chordata > Mammalia > Primates > Lorisidae > Nycticebus > Nycticebus coucang. The sequence goes on along the minus strand of NC_069787.1, from coordinate 50,442,315 downwards.
CTTTCACTCCACTCTGAGTTGTGCAGCTTCCTGGCCTTTGATACTTTGTCTACAATAAGATCAAACGTTCTTCTTGAGTGCTTTATTTTAGAACATTCCAGCTGTGAAAAACAAACAAATAAATGTGGAAAGACATGACAAACATTATCTAAATATTTTAAAAATTTCTCAAATAATAAATGTTTCTAGAAAAATTCTACTCCTAAAACTTTCCATTTCCAAATGTCCATATGCATTTATTCAGTTAGGTCCAGAAAGAAGGGTTATTTTAAGTGCAAATATAGGACTCAATATTTCATTTATTCAGAAGGGGGCACACTTGTGCTTTTTTTTTTTTTTTTTGTAGAGACAGAGTCTCACTTTATGGCCCTCGGTAGAGTGCCGTGGCCTCACACAGCTCACAGCAACCTCCAACTCCTGGGCCTAGGCAATTCTCCTGCCTCAGCCTCCCGAGTAGCTGGGACTACAGGCGCCTGCCACAATGCCCGGCTAATGCTTTTAATGCAGATGTATTCAGATTTGCTAGTATATGGAAAGTATACAGAAAGTTTTTGCAGATGACAGAACTATTCTTTATTATCAGGATTTCTTAAAAATATGTCATATTTCTTAAAGAATGAAAGACTTCGATATGCAGATTTCTTTTTGGAGAAGGCTTGTATTTGTTATTATTTTTGTTTTTCTTAAGTCCAGAGATGTTTGAATTGTTCAATGTGATTAGCTTCTCTGCTCACAAAGATATCTGTGGCCATGGAACATGTTTTCGACAGCTTCTGTAAAATTATAGTTTGATCCCTGACTTTTGGCAATTGGATAGTCTTAGAAACATTTTCTCCACTGGTCTTCATTACTAATGTGTCATCGTTTATATGCTAAGGTGACACTGACCTGCTTGGGGAAATAAAAAGACTCACGCAATGAGGTGTCTTTTTACCAGCATATTTAATTGTCCTGAGCCATAATTGTCTTTCCCAGGGACACAAGGTGGGGTTTGGCATGATGGTTCCCTAAGATAGGAGTTTACATTAAAGAATTAAAGCCACTTTTGAAAAATCAAAGCCACTACCACAACTTTGGCTTCCGTGTGGTTATGTTCTACCTAATTCAAGTATCTGTTAAGAATGATATAACCCAAGCAGTTTAGATCATATGGTGGTATCAGGTAAAGATAAAGGAAACAAGAAGATAGAATTTCTGTGTGATTAAATTTGTTCTGAGGTTATGTTAAACACTTATCTTGATTGTAATCTGTAGGACAGTATGTGACAGTGGGAGATATCTTAAACATTTAAAGATCGTTTAGAAATGGTGAAGAACATTTAAAATAATCTAGTAGAAAAATGTGTAAAGGTAAAAGATGGCCATTTGATGATTTCCAATAAGAAGAATGATTGTGAAATTATCAATATACCATAGTCAACATCTAGAGGAGAATAGATTTAGTCTATTTTGTAATCTTAAAAAAAAAAAAACACATGTTAAATGGGATTGAGTTTTGGACGTCTGTGAAAGATTGAGATTAGCATCAGCCCCATCTAAACAATCTCTCTTTCCTTTTTATTTTTGGAGCTAAAACTTAACACATTTTTTCTTCCATCATGGTATTTTCAGTCTTCTTCCCTCATAAAATTTTTCTCTCTAAGACTGATAATATCAAAACAGATGTACATTAGTATATTTTTAGATTATAATCTTGCAATATTTCCCCAGTTTCAATATTTATCCATGTGCCTTGACTGACCATTCAATGTCTCTCTTAAGGGAATGACCTGAGAGAAATAGCTGTACTAAAATGTTTGGTAAACGGTCTGTAAAGCTAGTGAATGATGCCCCATGATCATATCAATGTACACAGCTACGATTTAATAAAAAAAAATAAAAATAAAAAATAAAATGTTTATTGCCACGATGCTTAAAGTAGTGAGTAGTTGGCAACCACAGAAGTGTAAATTGAAAATAATTAGTTAATAATTTTTGGTACAAATCTTCAAATAAATACTTTATAATTATTAGTATTATAAAGAAACTCCACATACTTTTGTTTTTAGAAAGTCTACATACATTGGTAAGCTGAAAACACAGGTTAACACAGAGATTATGAAGTAATTCCAATTATAAGAAAGAACCATCATTCTACTCTCTATCCTCATGAGATCAATTTCTTTAACTCCCACATATGAATGAGAACATGTGACATTTGTCCTTCTGTGCCTGGCTTATTTCACTTATGTCCTCCAGTTCCATTTGTGCTGTTGCAAGTGATAAGATTTTATTTTTTATGGCTGAATACTATTCCCTCATGTATAGGTACCACATTTTTATTTACCCACTAATCCACTGGTGGACATTTAGGTTGATTCTATATATTCAGCTATTGTGAATAATGCTGCAATGAACTTTAGAGTGCAGGTATCTCTTTGGCACACTGACTTCATCTTTTTTGTGTATATACCAAGTAATGGGATTGATCCTACGGTAGTTATAGTTTTAATTTTTTGAAGTCACTCCATACTAATTTCCATAATAACTGTACTAATTTACATTCTTGACTGTGTATAAGTGCATCCTTACCAGTGAAAACCATTTTACCACAAGTGGAGTGAGAGGATATCTCATCGTGGTCTTGACTGCCATTTCTTCAATGATTATTGATGTTGAGCAACTTTTGATATACCTGTTTTCCACTCACATATTTTCTTTTGAATAGCCCTTTAGCCCCTTAAATCAGATTTTCTTTCTTTTTCACTACTGCATTGAGTTCCTTACATATCCTGGTTATTAATCCCTTGTCAATTGAACAGTTTGAAAATGTCTTTCCCATTTGATAGGTTGTCTATTCACTTTATTGTTTCCTTTGCTGTGCAGAAGCTTTTCAAATTAATGGGATTTGTCCATTTTTGCTTGGTTGTCTGTGCTTTTGAGGTCTCACTCAAGAAATCTTTGCCCAGACCTGGAATATTTCCTTACTATTTTCGTACTTCCATGTTTTACATTTAGGTAGTTAATGGATTTTGATTTTGAGAGTAGAATAATGGTTACTGGAGGCTGGAAAGGGTAGTGGGGAGGAGGAGATAAGAAGGGTTGCTTCATGGATACAGAAATAAGGTTAGCTAGAAGGAAAGAAATCCAGTGTTCAGTAGCACAATAGGGGGACTGTGGTTAACAATGACTTACTGTGTATTTCAAAATAACTAGAGCAGTAGAATTGAAGTGTTTCTAACACAAGGAAATAATAAATGTTTGAGCTGATAGATATCCCAGTTACCCTGATTTGAACATTGCACATTGTGTGCTTGTATCAAAATATGATGTATACCCTACAAGTAGGTTGAACTATTATATATCCATAAAAATTAAAGTGGTAAATCTAAGCATATTTCTTTAGAGATTCAATGAGTGGAACTATTTAACAAAGAAAGAATTTTGAAAGCAGAAGGTAGAATCAAGTTATTACAACATGTTTCTGCATTAGTCTTATTATGTTGGGTTTATAAGTTTGAAAGGAAAATCTAAGCATGTTTAAAAATACAGTATGTGCTTAAAAAATGATAATTATACAAGAGAGAAACATTAGATACAAAATAAATCCCAACATGTTTCCAATAGTGATTTTCTTGTCGAAGTGTTATTGTGTGTGTTCTTCATCACCTAGTGTACGATAGCTGATATTTTAAAATGATGTCCTTAAGTTATATTCAGAAAATATAACAAAACTGTGGATAAAACACCACTAATCATAAACTCAAACTGCTTAAATTTCCGTCCATGGGAAAACAGGTCAAAAAAACTCAACTCCTGTGCACAGGAGAGATGAAGAGAACATCGTGAGAAAGAGCTGTGGGAAGCAAGTTGGAAAGAATTTGAAGGCACAGACTCTAGATCTTTTCTCTCCTACTGTATAGACTTTTGCTTCCTCTAAGAGCCTATAAAATGAGAGGGTTAGACTTTAAGACCTCTGGAATTACACAGCTGGCTACAGGCACCCACAGAAAGGCCTGGCTAGTTTTTCTGTTTTGGATAGGCACTAGGTCTCACTCTTGCTCAGGCTGGTCTCCTGAGTTCAAGTAATCCACCTGCCTCAGCCTCCCAGAGTTCTGGGATTACAGGTGTGAGCCCCCACACCCAGTTTCCCTGATAATGTACACAATGGGGGGTGCTCAGCATGCCCCCTGGGTGAAGGGCTCAAATGCAACTTGAACTTTACCTTAGAAATGAAAACAATGAAACTTAAACATTTATACACTCACAGTAATCTGAAAGGAAAAAGAAAAAAAAAAAGCTAAGTGTAATTAGAAAAGTTGTCCAAAGGTGGTTTAATCTACTGAGATCTTCCAAGTAGATTTGGAAGACCAAACCTTCCAAGTAGGTTTGTCCATGTCAAAGTAAAGATTTGATGTATGGTCTAGATCATTAAGATTCCAACTATCGGCCTCTTATAATTTCCCACAAGGCTACAAGCTTCTTGAGGGAGCCATGGTATCATGCATGTCACTGTGTCTCTCACCCTCAGCCTCCAGTCCTTATCCTGTATGGACCAAGTAAGGGAAAGTCTGGTAAATGAACAAATAAGTGAAACCTTCAATGTATAAGTGAGTGAATGCTTCACAGGACAGATGGTCATGTGGAAAGTTGGATAAGAGAACAAATGAGATTTCTGTACAACAAATACATCTACTTACCTGAGGTAGAATGAACTACTTGGATGGTACCAGGTAAAGCACTTTCTGCCCCTGAGGTTCAGCTTCCTCACCTTCAATATAAAGGGATCAGACTATATACTTTCCAAGCTCTCTTTCAGTCCTAAGATGATGTGACCCTATGTATCTGGGAAACAGACACTTTTTCTGGTATATTTTCTTTTCTCTCATCCCCTACAAGCAGTCCATTAGGCATTTCTTGTTTGGATATTGGATCTGAAAACCTCCTGCCCTCATCATCATCCTGGTCTATGCCACCGTCACCTTTCACCTGAACCTCAGAGATTCACCTGTGTTCCTGCATTGGCATGTGTACTGCCATGGAGTCCATTCTTTACCTACAGCAAAGAGAACGTCATGTTTTAGCAAACAACTTAGATCGTGTTACTCCCTGGTTCAAAGCCTTCCAATTACTGCTCAGAGTAATGCCAATAAAATCCAAGTTTCTTAACCTGGCCTCTGTGATCTGGCTTCTGTCTACCTCGCCCTTCTCCGATCATTCTTCCCCATTGTTTACAGTGCATGTTTCTGACCACTGGACAGAAACCAATGCACTCCCACCTTAGGGGTCTGTCATTGCTCTTGTCTCTGTACGGAAGCTACTTTTCCTTAGAACTTACCACCTCCTTCTCAACATTCGGAAAAATCAGCACTTGCTCACAAAGTCTCCTCCTAATTACCTTGCTGTAGTATGTCCAAGACACTTCCATTCCTTTTGTATTCCACTGCTATGTTTTATAAGCTTTGTGGAACCACTTCACTGTCTGAATTATATTGTTTATTATTTGGGTTCCTAGTTCACAATTTTTCTCCACTCTCATTTATATACATAAGCTTTCCAAGGACAGGGAAATGCTTTATCTTGTTCATTGCTCTACCCTTATTGTGGAGAACAGTGGTGGACATAGCACCAGGTGATAGACATATGTCAGGAGCTCCAGAAAGAGTTGTTGCATATTAACAAGTAATTTTTCCTCCAGACGTTTTTGACTGGTGTGGTAATTCATCTTCATCTTCGTGGATTTGTGTGGTGCCATTATGAAATGCCGTTGGGGGTGATGATATCTGCCTCATGGGATCATTGTGAGGGTGAGAGGAGATAATGTATATAAAAGGTACTTTGTATAACATAATAGCATTTATCATCATTATCCCAGTTCACAGATAAGGAAGCTGGAGCTCCAGTGATATATTACTACCCAAAGCTACAGATATAAGCTCTTCTGTCCTCTCTGCAAAGAATCACAAAAGTATTTTGCCATAGCTTTTCTTTTCCGCCCCTATTTTGGGCTGAACATCTCTCATAAAAGATCATGAGAATAACAAGGACATCTCCAATAAGTTAATAATGGTAGGAAAAAAAATATTTTTGAAAAGAAGGATCATAAAGTTTAGTAAAAACAGTCCGAATGAATATTAGGATGAGAAATTCAGGGCAGAATTTGGCCTACTGGCCCACATGGTAAGGGAATAAATTACTTGTGATGTTTAATGGAATGCTATAGAATAGTTAATAGGTTTGTGAACAAATGTCCCAGACTCTCAGCTCACGGTATGATTTCCCAATTCAAGAAACTTTTCTACCCTGAGGGCAATCATTTTTACTCAACTTTTGTCCAAAGAAATTGCCACTATTTCATATTTTCTTTTCTTTTTATATTCCCTTAATAAAAGTTTTCAGCATTATCTGATGAAATTCTGCACTGCTGTTTGATGACATGACACCTTCCTGTCATCAGGAGTCACTGGCACTAACCAGAACAGTTTATGACATGAGAAAGTACATTAGTATATTCAGTTACATAGCATATTCTTATGTAATTCATACAGTCAGCTATTTAGAAGAACTCAATTTCAGAGTTGTGTGATTTCATTTGTAGTACACTTAAGTAAATTTTTATTCTTAAACTTTTTTATTCTTAAACACTGTTATACAGAATATATAGAATAAATACAGAATAAACCTTATGACCAGAGATGCTTAATGACGTGTCGAGGTCTTCACAGCTACTTCACAAGCAGAGTGACAGTGATGGGTCTCCTCACATCTTATACACCAGGGCTGACCTCCCCCCCTTGCCCACTACTTTCCTAAAGACTTAAGCACACAAATCTGAGTTAAGTAACATTTGCTTGATTGTCTTTGTTTGCACTGAAATGGTCTGACACACAGGGATTATACAAGATTATTTTGCAAACAGTAATACATTTTGGAAAATGAAAATGAGGAAGTAACTTTTTTTATAGTTTTCTTGGAGAAGAATGACATTTTAGGGCTGAAAACATCCTTTCCTTAAAAACATCACAGGTCCAGAGAAATACTGGGACTTTCCCAAGTTCATATAGATCTAGAATCCAACTCCTTACAATATATCTTCTAGTTTAGTCTATTTTCCATTGTATTATTTTGATTCTAGTTCCTAGTTCATTAATTTGTCCAGTGTGACCCACTAATAACGTGGTGGTGCAAATCATAATGAAGTTAGTAAGTTATACTAGATACTGATGAATTACCTGCAATGTGAAGCCTCTGTAAAGACATTTAATAAATAATCTTCCTTCAGCCTCATAATAACAACAAAGAGGATACACATAGGTACTAACCATAATTTAAGAATAAAGATATTTCTATTCATAAAAATGTTTCTGTAGTTAGAAAATGGAGGACCTAGATGAAAATCTCACCTCTATGCCTCAAGAACTTGAAAATTTTAATCTCTTTTAGATTTTTTTCAAGACATGTTAAGCCATATCTTTTGTCTTGAATTCACAACTTGGGTTCCTGTATTTGCTGTGTTTTCTCAGAATTTAGCTTTTTGCTAGAGAAGCAAACTAAACAGATGATCCCCACTCTCAACCTTCCCTTTATGTTTCTGCCATGAGATCCCTTTGTGGATTGTTGCATCTAGACTCGTTTTGTTTTGCTTGGTCAATACAATGCAACAAAACCAAGGTGGTACAGTTACTCCCTAGACTGAGCTGTTGCAAAAATATTTATGGGTGAGTTTAGTGGAAGAAGAGAGATGTGTGACCCAGACATGCCTCAAATGATAACCCGTCACCCTCCAGAAGCAGAACCCAGAATAGTCACCTTGCTAATAGGTGGCTAGCCCCAGACACTTAAGGATGTTTAATTAAAATCAAAAGTACCACCCACCAGAGTTCAGCCCAAATGGCTGACCCACAGAAATAAGAACTAAATAATTAGATATAGATTTGGGGTAGTGATAAAGAACTGATACAACTGACATTACCATCTTTATTTTAAGGAAGAAGGAATTGAGGCCCAGAGAGATTATCTCACTTGCTTTTAAATCGGACAATCATTAAGTGGAGAAAATTGTTTTGTGGACTCCATCATAGGATGGCAAAAGTTAATTTTGCAGCCATATCATTAATTTCTATAGCCACGTGGATATATCAATGTATTCTGAAATGTATTTAATACTGGTTATAATGAATGCCTACAGCTTCGTCCATTTCTGAGAGAGCTTGTCCAGAGCCCAACTTGTCATCAATATCATCAAGTTGACCAATGAGGGAAAAAGGATGAGAACAGGCCCCTAGGTTTTATGTATTTGATTTTACACATATCCAGACCAAGTTATCCAGATTCTAGTTAAAGGTTCCTAATGAGTTTGCTAGGAGAAATTGCTTTCTGGGCTCTAAATACAAAGGGGCAAAAGGGCCTATTTCCATTTTAAAAGCTCAAATGCTGAAATAAATGAAGTGCCTTGAAATCATATGAGAAGAGGCTACCCCAAAATCTAAAGAGTAAAGAACACAGGCTTCAGAGGTGGTAAATGTATTTTTTTTTTTTTTTTTTGTAGAGACAGAGTCTCACTTTATGGCCCTCGGTAGAGTGCTGTGGCATCACACAGCTCACAGCAACCTCCAACTCCTGGGCTTAAGTGATTCTCTTGCCTCAGCCTCCCAAGTAGCTGGGACTACAGGTGCCCGCCATAACGCCCGGCTAGTTTTTGGTTGCAGTTTGGCCGGGGCCGGGTTTGAACCCATCACCCTCGGTATATGGGGCCGGCACCCTACTGACTGAGCCACAGGCGCCGCCCGGTAAATGTATTTTTAAATAATGAAATTTCCATTCTACTTCATTAAATGTCATTTATTCAGAAGAGGTGAATCAATAGGAAAAAACACCTTGTACAAGACTCTTTTTCATGTCAATTTAAATAAGAATGTTATTCAGTTTGTGCTTCTCTTAAAATAGTTTAAAATGTATAGTAGCATTTCTTATACCCACCCAAATAAGCAAAAATAATTTTTCATATAATTTATTATAGCTTATAATGAGGTAGCTCTGAGTATGTTAACATTATTTAATGTTTTTCCATAAAATATTGATATATTTCTACTCACTAAATCTTAGGTATTCAAATATTATGTTAAAGTAATATCCATATCATCATCCAAAAATCCAGAACATAATTTGACAGTCTTGATTGTAAATTTTAACTATATGAAAGCTAGAAGTACATGATGACCGTAATACTTTTTGAGGGAGTTGTCTACCAAAGAAAAATTATTCCCTTACTGAAAAATTCAATAGGTATTAATATATATAGGCACAATCCATGCTCTGATTACTTGGTTATAGCTTCCATTATAAACATAGGCCAAGGCAATTGAGACTTAGAGTGCAGGATATTAGTGCCAAGGTTAAGTCAACACAGTATATTGTAATTGTGCATTTCAGGATCCTCTTATTTGAACTTAAGGGAGTCAGTTTCCAGGAAAGGTGACATGGAAGGTGATACCTGATAGATTGGAGGTCATCTAGGCAAAGAGGAGATGTATGTTTCACCACGGTGAGCATCACAGGCAAAGGCATAGAGGGAAAACAGAGTTTGGAATTCTCTGAAGCAGTAAGAGAAGTTCAATTGCTTCTCAGCCTTCTGGCTAAGATCAAGTGAAGAGATAAAAGAAGTTTAATGTGACTAGAAGTTAGAATTCTTGAAAAAAATTAAACAGGAATTGTGAATAATAAATAAGACTAAGGTTGCATCGTGGAAGTTCATTTCCATCGTGTTAAAAAAAAAAATTGATAATTCCTTCCAAGAGGACTGAAATTCTGTAGGAAACTTTTAACTAAAGAAGTGGGCCGGTCAACTTCACATTTAAAAAAAATCATTTCGATGTGAAGAAAAGATCTTGGATAGATAAGAACAATGGAAGTAAAGGCTGAGGAGTTCATTTGGGAATGGCCATTGTGGTTCCAGGTGAGAGATGCTATGGGCCTCAACTAGAAACCCACTAAGCAGGTATAGAGAGAAGTAGGCGGAATCATCAGGTTTGTAGGAGATTAAACTAGGCGGGCTTTAGAATTGTTCCAAAGTGGAAGAGGGTAAGGATGAAGGGCTAGGAAAGATAATTGGATTTCTGGAATCTGCAACAGAGATGGCCAGTTCCACTATCAAACTAGGAAACATAAAAGGAAAAGCTTGCAAGTGAAAGTAATGAGGTCATCTAGAGCCAAAATAAGTTTTTGTTTCTCTAAGACTCCAAATGAGATGGCTAACAGCAATTTGTGCCTATGGATCTTGAACAAGATCATTTTAGGAAAAAAAATACCTGAGCTAGAGATATAAATTTTGAAATTGTCAGCAAGTAGATGGTAATTGAACATGTGGAAGTATAATAGATATTACCCAAAGCTAATATATAAAGGAATGGTTCTCAAACTTTGGAGTCAGACAAATTACCCAGGTTATCTGATAAAATTCAGTCAACTCCTGGGTATCAGCACAAAAGTGTCTCATTGAGTAGAAGTAGAATGTAGTTCACAAATGTGCATTTTTGACAAGTAGAGCCCTGCTCCATGATTTTGCTGGAGATGATACTCTGACCCTACTGTGAAGTAAAAAAAGAGGATCTCACATCAGAACCTGAGAGATGGAGAGAGAAAGAGGAACCTGGGAAGAAGACTGTGAAGAAGTAACCATAGGTACTGAAGGAAAACAGAATAAAATGTTACAGATAATATAAAAAAATAGTGGGTTCAAGCGTGGTCGCCAAGGGCAAAGTGCTGAGAGATACAGCAAAGACGAAGGCTAACACACGCCCACTGGATCTAACAAAAAGGAGGTCATTACAAAGTCGGCAAGAACAATTTCGGTAGAATTATGTGGGCTGAAGGCAGATTGCTGTGGGCCGTGGGGTGAATTTGAGTTGAAGATGAGACAAGAAGCAGAGACAAAGTGTTTTAAGAGAAGTTAGCACTGGAAGGGAAGGAAGGTGCTGCGTTACAATGTGGGGGAGGGGTGAGGTTTTTTTAGGAGGGAAACAACGTGAGTATAAGTCCTACATCATACTATACATGCTCCATCTCTAACTTTACGTTAATTTTTTTTTTTTGGCTAGGTCAAATGGAAATTTAATGAATTAAAATAAAATAATAAAATATGTTTTAATGTACATTGCCAGATTACTTTCCAAAAAGGTTGTAGTGATTGACAAATTCCAACTTCCCTTCATCTATGGGAATAGCACTTTTCTAGCATCCTCTCCAATTCACATTGGCTTTATTTATTTGTATTGGGGATTCATTGAGGGTACAAGATGTGTCACACATTGAGACCCCCTTCTCTCTCTCTATTCTTCCTTTCTCCCACCCCCTCCTTCCTCTCTCTCTGCTCTCCACTTTCCCCATCCACCACCATGTCATTAATTGTCATTAATTGTCCTCAAATCAAGATTGAATACATAGGATTCATGCTTTTCCATTCTTGTGATGCTTTACTAAGAATAATGTGTTCCACTTGCATCCAGGTTAATACAAATGGTGTGAAATCTCCAGTTTTTAATGGCTTAATAATATTCCATGGTATACATGTGCCACAGCTTTATCAACAATAAAAATCCTCAAAGAAAGCATAGGAAAAACACTGGAAGACATCAGCCTGGGGAAAGACTTTATGAAGAAGATTGCCATGGCAATTGCAATAACGACCAAAATAAACAAATGGGACTTAACTAAACTGAAAATCTTCTGTACAGCTAAGGAGATCACAACCAAAGCAAATAGACAACCTACACAATGGGAAAGGATATTCGCATATTTTGAATCAGACTAGGAGTAATAGAGAATTACTAGGAGTAACAACTAGGAGTTATAGAGAACTCAAATTAATCCACATGTAAAAAGCCAATAATTTCATATTAGGGAAGAGAGATGAACATAACCTTCTCTCAAGAAGACAGATGAATGGCTAGCAAACATAAAAAAATGCTCATCACCCTTAATTATCAGAGAAATGCAAATCAAAACCACCCTGAGATAACATTTTACCCCAGTGAGAATGGCCCACATCACAAAATGTCAAAACTGCAGATGCTGGTGTGGATGTGGAGGCAAAGGAATGCTGGGAATGCAAACTATACAACCTTTTTGGAAGAGACTATGGAGAAACCTCAAAGAACTCAAGCTAGACCTCCCATTTAATCCTGCAATCCCATTACTGGGCATCTATCAAGAAGGAAAAAAAAAAAAAGCAAACCAATTTTCATCATAAGGACACTTGTACTAGACTATTTATTGCAGCTCAATTTACAGTAGCCAAAATGTCGAAACAGCCTAAATGTCCCCCAATCCAAGAATGGATATGTTAATGTTTTTAACAAATTAATTAAAGTGTAATTTACATTTTATTTATTTTTGAGACAGTCTCATTCCTTTCCCCTGGTTAGAGTGCCATGATGTCATAGCTCACTGTAACCTCAAACTCCTAGGCTCAAGTGATCCTCCTGTCTTAGTCTCATGAGAACCTGACAAGCACCCACAACATCTGGCTAGTTTTCCTTTTTTTTTTTTTTTTTTTGTAGAGACAGAGTCTCACTTTATGGCCCTCTGTAGAGTGCTGTGGCCTCACACAGCTCACAGCAACCTCCAACTCTAAAAACTCCTGGGCTTAAGCAATTCTCTTGCCTCAGCCTCCCGAGCAGCTGGGACTACAGGAGCCCGCCACAACGCCCGGCTATTTTTTGGTTGCAGTTTGGCCGGGGCCGGGTTTGAACCCGCCACCCTCGGTATATGGGGTCGGCGCCTTACCGACTGAGCCACCGGCGCCACCCTTTTTTGTTAGTAGAGACAGAGTCTCACTCTTGCTCAGGCTGGTCTCAAACTCCTGAGCTCAAATAATCTACCTGCCTTGGCTTGCCTCCCACAGTGCTACTGTTTCAGGTGTGAGCCACCACGCCTGGCCACAATTCATCAATTTAAATGTACAGTTACAGAATCTGATAAGATGATAAAGCTGTGCACCCAGTATTAAGACATTTTCATCGTCACATATGCCACCTACACATGCACAGTCAATCTTTAGTCACCAGCCCGGCCCCAGACAAGCACTAATACACTGTCTGCCTCTATAGATTCATCTGCTCTAGACATGTCACGTAAGTTCCACTTAAGCTCAGTTTTCTCATCTTTACCATGAAAACTAAGATAACATCAATCTTAGGGATAATGCAATGTTTAAATGAGATTTTATATATAAAGCTCCTAACTGTTCAACCTAGAGTTGGCATCCAAAAAACTTTAGGTATTCATATTGTATGATGATGCAACAGTCAAGAGTGTGGTCAAATACCATAATGCCATTTTGTTCATTAAATTTATTTATTTTATCTGTTATTCTCATTTATCTATTTTCCATATTTATGCTCTTAAAATTCAAAACTCTTATCATTATGGTCAAATACCATAATGCCATTTTGTTCATTAAATTTATTTATTTTATGTTATTCTCATTTTTCTATTTTCCATATTTATGCTCTTAAAATTCAAAACTCTTATCCCTAGTGTAGAGAAAATATGCAGACATACAGATACATAAACCAAGATGTAATAATAATATTAAACATACTTAAAAATCATTTAAAATATTGTATTTTTGTACATAATATTTGCCTTTTATAATTTTCCTTTTTTCATGTTACCAATATCATACATGAAGCCAAAGAAAACAATAATACTACTAATAAAAATTCATAGGATTTCTTGTCAATTTTTTTAATAAAATTCAAAACTCTTTAAATTTAGAACTCCGTAGACTGTTTGTGATTGATAAAAATCACAACAGTAACAACAGTACCATCCTCCATTATTTTGGAGTAACAATATATAAGGAAATTTGGCAAAATTTTCCTGTAGGAAAATTTCATGCTGAAAACAGTTTTATACAGTAGATAAAGATCTCAGATGATCTGTGTTGGAGAAAATATTTTCAGTTCTTTCTCACTGGACCCCATAGCCTGACTACATTTGCTGCCTTGGCCAATGAGAACAACAATACCGCTTACAGTGGGTTGATATTGAGAGAGGCAGACTGGAATCGTATGAATCATGTGTGAGATGAGGCTCAGACACAGATTCTCATGAGCTTTTGTATCTTAGTCAAAGAGGAAAAGTAAGACCAGGAAGGGCCTAACTCTGACAATCACTGCAGTTAGCCATTCAACAGCTCAAGACAGTTGCTTTCTCTGTCCCAACCAACCCCGACACACATTTACTTCCTTTCCCACTCTAACACCTGCATTTTGTGCCCCCAAATAGCCAAAGTTCACTTTAAAAATTTGTCCAGGTAAAATAAGTTTGTTCCCTCTTCTCTCTCCCTCTCTAACAGAAGCAGACTATGTTTGTTTAGGATTTATTCTCTGATGGCACTCATTAAGCCATTCATTTTAAGGGAGTGTTTTATAGCTTTAAAAAGAAAATAGCTCCCAGAGAAGAAAACGGTCTATATTAGAATATAGAAATCAGGTGTTGAGGGGCTAAAACTGTCTAATAAAACCCTGAGGCAGTCCATCAACGTGTTCAGACACACAGTTCTTGAAGGGAAATAAGAAAGCATCTTTTTGGCCAAATAGGATTGGCACCATCCTGGTTTTCACCTCACATGCTGTGAGAGACATAGATTCCCTTCAGTATTCCTTTTTTTTTTTTTTTTCCCTTTTGGCCAGGAATATGTGTGAATTAAAGTAGCAGCAATCATGATAACATGTATGTTAAGCAACAAAATAGTTTGCGCTGATGCAGACAGAGTTACAAGTTACATTTTCAACTTGGGTTTACACGTGGAAAATATTTCTACTATTTCATTCAATGTCATCACTTTTTAATGGTTTCTATTTCATTTCATTTTTAAGCTGTAAATATAGTCTAGTCTTTTACAGAAAAGAAAATCTAAATGGTTGTAATGCCAGAGGCTGGAACTAGTTTGTATGCCTGCACCATTAGTGCTCAGGTTACATATATCTAAACCCTCAATTATAGGTTCCCAGTGATAAAACCCACTTGGTCATGGTGTATAATTTGTTTGATGTGTTGCTGGATTCTGTTTGTTAGGATCTTGTTGAATATTTTTGTATCAATATTCATTAGTGATATTAGTCTATACTACGTAGAATATAAATGTCTTAACACAATAACTATGAAAATGCCACGAAGGCAGGCGGCGCCTGTGGCTCAAGCAGTAGGGCGCCGGTCCCATATGCCAGAGGTGGCAGGTTCAAACCCTGCCCCGGCCAAAAAAAAAAAAAAAGAAAATGCCACGAAAGCTATGTTAACCAGTTTGATGTATATATTCAAATTGTATATAAATTGTATATAAAATTGTATATAAATTCAAATTGTATATAAAACCAGCACATTGTACCCCGTTACTGCATTAATGTACACAGATTTGATTTAATAAAACAAAAAGAATTGTTTTGCGCCTTACAGTGTATACATATAACAAAAATAAAATACCAAAAATAATAAAAAAAATTATAGGTTCCCAAATCCAAACAAAATTTAGCCCAGAATTTTATTTTATTTTTATTTCTTTGTTTTTGTTTATTTTTTAATTCTTTTTAATTAAATGATTAATATGAGGGTACAATTTTTAGGTTACATTGTTCTTGCTTCGAGGGTAAAGTTCCATTTGTAGAAGAGCCCCTCACCTAGGGAGAGTGTTATACACACTTACAGTGTGTACATGAGGTGAGATCCCACCCCAGGCCCTCCCTCCTTCTGCCAAAAGTCCTCCACCACCCCCTTCTTCCCTCTACCTCCAAACTAGACTATATTAGTATTTTATTGTTCTTATGAGCATGTGATTCTTTATATATTGATCTCATAGTAGTATAGAGCACATTGGATATTTATTTTTCCATTCTTGTGATACTTTACAAAGAATAATGTATTTCAACTCCATCCAGGTGAATGTAAAACATGCACTGTACTCCATCTTTTTTAATGGCTGAATAAACTGTGGAATACATATACGGTATATGTAGGTTGCTTTCACGACTTGGCAGTTATGAATTGAGCCACAATAAACAATCTGGTGCAAATGTTTTTCTGGTAACATTATTTTTGTCCTTCTGAGTGGACACCTAGTAATGAGATTGCAGGCTCAAATGAAAGGTTTACTTTTAGATCTTTGAGGATTCTCCATACTTCTCTCCAAAAAGACTGTATTAGTAATTGCAGCAACACCAAAAAGAAATAACTGGGATTTGATCAAGCTGAAAAGTTTTTGCACAGCTAAGGGTACCCCAAACAAAGCAAACGAACAGCCTTAAGAAAGGGAGAAGATTTTTGCATGTTATGAGTCTGACAAAGGCCTGATAACTAGAATCTACAGAGAACTCAAATTAAACAGTAAGAAAAGTGCAAACAACCCTCTTATAAGTGGGCAAGAGATTTGAACAGGAACTTCTCAAGAGGATGACAGACAACTGGCCAACAAACACATGAAAAAATGTTCATCATCTTTAATCATTAGAGAAATGCAAATCAAAATCTGAGATATCACCTAACCCTAGATGAGCCTACATCACAAAGCCCCAAAACACCAGATGCTGGTGTGGATGTAGAGAGAAGGGAATGCTTCTACACTGCTGGTGGGATTGCAAACTAATAGACCAGAATTTTAAAACAACAGAACTCAATGCACAACTAAGTTTGTCTCACTGAGTTAAAAAAAAAAAAAATGTGAGCAAATACCAAAAGATTCCCCATTAAAATCTTTACTGGGACTTGGGTGGCGCCAGTGGCTCAGTCGGTAGGGCGCCAGCCCCATATGCCAAGGGTGGCGGGTTCAAACCCGGCCCTGGCCAAACTGCAACCAAAAAATAGCCGGGCGTTGTGGCGGGCGCCTGTAGTCCCAGCTACTCGGGAGGCTGAGGCGAGAGAATTGCTTGAAGCCCAGGAGTTGGAGGTTGCTGTGAGCTCTGTGAGGCCACGGCACTCTACCGAGGGCCATAAAGTGAGACTCTGTCTCTACAAAAAAAAAAGAAAAGAAAGAAAAAAAGAAAAAATCTTTACTGGGACTTTTTTTCATAAATCAAAGATTTTGAAATGCTTTCTTTGGCCTGAGGAGGACTATAGATTGATGTACCCACTTGCACTCTACTATGTGTCCTGAACACTTTGGTTTTTGTTTTATATCACTGGATATTTTAATCTACCGAAATTCTTTAATCCATCTTCTCACCCTGTAGAAAATTGAACTTAAATTTGAAAGTGCCTTTCTAATGCGATCCAAGCCAAAACTTTAAGAATAATTTTGGGGTGAGCTTAAAAGTGTATAGGCAGTCGGCAGACATTTCTTTAATTTTCTATACTACTGTAGAAATCACTAATCTTAAATGCTTACTCTATGTCACGTGCTTCCATTTCTATGTATTGACTCTTGTAATTCTCACGAAGTCATACAGTAGGAGCTAAATGTTTATTGCTGATCAGACTCTGATCTTCAGAGAGGTTATGTGCAGTGACCAAGGTAACACAGCTTGCCACCGGCTGAGATGGGGAAATTCTTCCCTAAAACCCATATTCTTCACCACTCACCCTCCTACTCTGTTTTACCTTGACATTATATTTTAAACTATTTTTAAATTTTTAATCATTTTAAATATAAATGGTTAGAAACATAAAGCTATGTAAAAATGCATATTTATACACATAAATATTTATCTCACACTTCATAAAATGTTCCTGATACTCTCTGTTCTCCCTGGCCCTTTTGGGGTCAGAGAAGGTCCTGTTTTTATGAATGGCCCATTAAAGGGGTCAGGGCTGGGCAGCATTTACCCACAGTATTTTCCTCTTTTTGCTATTGTAACTGAATTATGTATGCACCCTGAAGTAATTAGCAAAGAGGTTGTTGTTCAGCTGAATTTTAAACTAATTAATCTGACCTAATTCCTGTCAAAAATAATTAGGATAAAATATGTCCTCCCTAAGCAACTCTTTGAAGCTTAGACTCTAAAGCATAGAACCTCCTGTGTCTGCACTAGTCTAAAATGGAGAGAGTCATTTATTTCATGGTTATAGACAAAATGGTAAAACTCAACTCTGTGAATTACCACCCGGGCATCACTTCTCCACCGAAGACAAGAAACTGAACTAACAATCGGCCTGTGACATTGACAATATCAGTGAGCCCTTCACATAACGTGGTTTGCAGTTTAAACATCAAAACTGGTCCTTCCCCTCCCAGAACTCTTCTAGATGCATACGCACACCCATGTCTCAGCCCACTGACTTCTCCTAACATGAAAGTGGTTAAACTGTGTTCTTCCTATCTGCCCAACCCACTTCTTGCCCAAGATAGGTTTTTAAAATATTCATAGTGATAGAAAGGATTGGGAAAATGTCTCATGTGACAGCCAAGTCCCGAGATACATGTATCTAGAAAGATAATTTAGGAAAAGTAAATAAGGAAGCTTTACCCAGAGATGCAGCTTTGTCGACAAGTTGAGACGATCTTGGACAGCTAAGACTGTGAAGGTTGGAAGATGCGGGTGTTTCCTGCAGCAGTTGCCCGAAGCCTTCAACACTATTCTATGATTCTGTAGTGGCCTCTGCTGCGTGCCCTCTAACCTCGCTCTCTGAGATATTAAGGAGCTCTTGGGAGAGCAGAGCACTTTCGAGCATATATATCACATCTTCAAGCAGTTCAGAGTTAATAATTTCCTTATTAAACCTATGAACCCTTCATGTTTTCTAGTCCTCCTTTCCCAACCCCCCTCCCAGTTAGTTTCTAGGCAACCAATAAGCGCTGAATTACATTAAAGCTCTTTATTTCAAGACTGCGGTTCAGAATTTTGCTGCATGTTTGTTGGCTCATTTATAGAGACTGCAGCATAAAATTCATTAATTCTGTCTAATCTTCAGTACATTGGCGATTCAGTTCCAAATCACATCACCTGTACCTGCTTTTCATGTTTAAATCACCCCAGTTCTGTGATGCTCTTTTACATGTAGAATATGCAAAGGTTCTGGGAACCTTAATTTGGAAACACAGAAGCAGAATTTCACAAATTCTTGGTGATCGTTTAGCACTTTGGGGTAGTCTGTTAGGGAATTAAAAGTTTCAAAATTTTTTTTTTTCTGGAATGGCCAAGATGTCTACAGCTGACCATTAGTAAGTTAAGTGCAGAAAGATCCAGTTCAGGAATAGTCTGAAATGCTATAAGCACTTGGCCAAGGGAAGATGCAGTTTGTTGTCACAATTTAAATTTTGATGTGAAAGAGAAGTTCTTGGAAATATCCTTTTTTTTTATATTTATTTATTTTTATTAAACCATAGCTGTGTACATTAGTATGATCGTGGGGCACCATACACTTGGTTCATAGATCGTTTGACACATTTTCATCACATTAGTTAACATAGCTTTTGTAGCATTTTCTTAGTTATCCTTTTGTTGTTATGAATCAAAGAATGGAAGTTGTAATTTCAAATTTTACCCAGGACAATGTGAGAATGAAGATTAATCTTGCAGCAGAACTGTTCTGAATGTTAAATGTTTCCAGACATTCTCCCCAAAACTCTGAGCAATCTCTCTCTCTCTCTCTCTCATTTCATAAAGGGCTTTGGTAAATCTTACAACTGAGCAAAACCAGAAATTAAATATTTGTTCACTGTCTAGTTCCTTAAAGCACAAAACAATAATCTACAATGACCATACGAAAAGGATGGTCTTGAGAGGACAAACTAAAATCCTTTTCAGATTTAAACTCAAATCTAAGCTCCTTCTCTCACCTGTTCAGTCTCACTGGGGTGGAGAGGGTGGGGTGGATAGGGTTATAGGAGCAGATGAATTGAATAGTCTCATGGCACAGAGAGCCAGCTGTCTGTCACGACTCCATGGTGGAGAAATCCTCCAGTGTGTCCGATTGCCATGAAGAGCATCCCACAGCAGACAAGGACTGCCCTGCCCACTCCCCTTTGCACGCAGCCCTGAGATGCTGTGTTATGAATTCGCTTCAGTAAAATGTGAGCAGAAGTGATGTATGTGTGCTGTTTCCAGGCTGGGCCCACCAAGTCTTCCTGTGTGATCTCCACTGTGTCTCTTTCTTCCCCCTCTGCCAGTTGGATCTCAGGAACCACTTGGCCTGGGGAATGATGAGTCGTCTTGGCAAAGCTTCCATCCCCAGTGATGGAATAGAGCACCACCTCTCCAGATCCCTGCCAGCAAAACTATCATGAACCACTGAGAACTTAGCATGTCTGTTCCAATAGCTAATACTACTTAACTTATAAAACAGCCATGCACGACCCAGAAGATAGGGCCGATTGAGTCAGCAGAACCACAAATACTTTTGATCTTCTCCTGTGTGCCATGGATGCAGGGATAACCAAGACAAGAATGGCTTGTTAGACTAGTTGGAAAAATAGACAGTCTTCAAGTTACTTGAAGTTACTCCACTAGTTACACATATGTAAAGAAATGCAAACAGGCGGCGCCTGTGGCTCAGTGAGTAGGGCGCCGGCCCCATATGCCGAGGGTGGCGGGTTCAAACCCAGCCCCGGCCAAACTGCAACAACAAAAAAAAAATAGCCGGGCATTGTGGCGGGCGCCTGTAGTCCCAGCTACTCAGGAGGCTGAGGCAAGAGAATCGCTTAAGCCCAGGAGCTGGAAGTTGCTGTGAGCTGTGTGATGCCACGGCACTCTACTGAGGGCCATAACGTGAGACTCTGTCTCTACAAAAAAAAGAAAAAAAAAAAAGAAATGCAAACAGGAATTCAGTTTCTATGGAGTATATAATATAATAGGCTCTAAACCACTGTAAAGTCAACAAATATTTTTATTTATTAATTATCCTTATTAGCATACCCACATGTTAATTTGGATGAAAAGAAATCTGGATTTCACATTACATGTTGGAAACCAAATCCAGAACAGATGAGTAGAGTCTGTAGGTTAAATTGCTTCTCCCCACCCCCACCCCCACACTCCTACCCGACATCAGGACTCAGCCATAAACTGTTTCTTAGATAGGATTTTTTTCTTTAAAAAAGAAAAAAAAGAAAAGAAAAGAACACTTGGAAAATTTTATTTAATCCTCTCTTTCATAGATGAGGAGAAATGTCTTTTTCCAAGGTAATAATGCCTTCCATTTTAATATATGGAATATATATTGTCAGTTAGGAGCTATTTCTTATTTTTTAATCAGTTTTTATTGTAAAGTTTAATATCCATATAGATTAGGACAACATAAAAGCTATATAGGTCAATGATTTGTCAGAAAACGAAGATCATCATTTAATGCTACTTAAGTCAAGAGAAGTGATAATTGTGTGCTCCAAAATTTCTAAATGGCCCAGCTCAATTCCAACTTGCTTTCTCCCCACATCCTTATTAACTTGCCACTTACGGTCATGGTCAATATCTCTCTTTTCTTTGTAGTTTTATGACATGAGTATGCATACCAAAATGCTGGGCTTGATAATCCTGTAAGTTCAAGTAAATTGAATCGTAAAAGCTTATATGCTTTTATATTTGTCTTTGTTCACTCACATCTATCTTTGTGGTATTAATTCATGTTTTCATTTGCAGCATTACTTGGGTTTTCTCATTCTATTGTATAAAAATATGGCAATTTATTCTACTGTATGGATATTCTGTTAATACAATGTGTCCACCTAGTGCGAATGACATTTGGTTGACTGCTATGAACAGCAGAATTCTAAATGGTCCTGCACTTGTTTCTTGGTCTACATGGCATGTATTTCCATCTCCTAATTTTCAAGCTTTGCTTGATATTGTGGTATATCAGGTACCTGTGCTTTCCATAAAATTGTTCATAGATATTTTTTTCTTTTCTTTTCCTTTCCTTTCTTTCCTTCCTTCCTTCTTTTTTTTTCTTGAGACAGAGTCTCACTCTGTCACCCTGGGTAGAGTGCTGTGGCATGAGCTAGCTCACAACAAACTCAATCTCCTGGATTTAAGCGATCCTCCTGCCTCAGCCTTCTGAGCATATGTGACTACGGGTGCCTATCACTGTGTCCGGCTAATTTGTCTATTTCTAGTAGAGACAGGGTCTCTCTCCTGCTCAGGCTGGTCTCCAACTCCCGAGCTCAAGCAATCCACCTACCTCGGCCTCCCAAGCGTACCAGCACACCTGGCCCAAAGATATTTTCTTATTTAAAAAAGTTGGAAAGGGAGGGCTGGATGGTATAATAGAACCAGATTGGCTGCATGGGTTGCCTGATGACAGCGTCTTAGATTTTCAGCTCCATATTTAGAGAGTTAAGCTGAGTTCCATCATGTATCGTTGAAACAAATAATAGAGAACACAGATGATCACTACCCTCTTTGGAAATCCATTATTCCTTTCGTAACATGAGTTAGATGCAGCTCCCTCTTCTGAACTTTTCCACCATTTTTATAAAGCCAAATTTTTTACACATCTTCACATATTTTGTTTCTTTCACCCAAAATGTTCTTATTTTAAAGCCTTTCATGGTTGTCTCATTTCTTATCATGATGGTTTTAACTCAATCCACAAATAGCTCTTTGGTCAGGTGCTGGGGCTCATACCTATAATCCTAGCACTCTGGGAAGCTGAGACAGGTGGACTACTTGAGCTCAGGAGTTCAAAACCAGCCTGAGCAAGAGAAAGACCCAATCTCTACCAGAAATAGAAAAATAATCTGTGCATACTGGCATGTGCCTGTAGTCCCAGCTAACTGGGAAACTCAGGCAGGAGGAGGCAAGAGATGGAGATTGCAGTGAGCTAGGCTGATATTACTGAACTCTAGCCAGGGGGACAGAGTGAGAGTCTTTCTCACAAACAAAAAATGCCCCCCCAACCCTCTTACCTGCTCCAAAGCCAGTCTCCATTACATTCCCCTTATAACTATATGCTGTCAGAGAATTTACCACTACAGATACTTAGGCTGTTTGTGTTCTATTCCTTTTTACATATTTTTTTTTTTGGTCTCTCCTTCACTTGCCTTCCTGAGAGATATGCACCAGGAATCTCATCTCTTTCTTGAGCAGGCTATCTCCAGCTTCTGGACCAATCCTGGGATCATAATAGGTGTCCAAAAAATGTCCTCTGAAGATGAAAGAAACGAAAGAAAGAAGGATGGGGAGGAGAGAAAAATGGAGGGAGAGAGAGGGAAAAAAAAATCACAGAGTAATGGGACTATCCAACTGATATAAAAATTATGTAATTCTGCATAAGAATAAATGAGAGAGGATTTCTGCACTTAGATCTCATAAGGTAATGCAAGCAACCCAATATTCACTAAACCAAACCACTAAAAGTTAGAAAGAAAGCAGGAAGCCCAATATTTCTATGCAGTGATGTAGACTGAAAACAACAGGGGACACCAAAGACCCAGGAGAGTGTGTGACCATCATTCCAATCTTCTATGTATCTCTGTGCCAAGCTGTATAGACAGGAATTCCTAACAGTAAGACTAATGTGCATCTCAAAGAGACAATGGAACTCCAAAGCGACCTCAGAGTTCCTGAGCCATGGAAACCGGAGGGAGAGTGTGGTCATTAGGCACTGTTGTCTAAGAACAAAGAAGGGACAAATATGAAAAAGAAACCTGTAAGCAACAGTTCAGTACTTTCTCACATTCATTTAGAGGAAATTGGATGACACCCAAAGTTTAATGTGAGCTAAGTGATTGGGTAACACTGCGAGAACTCATCATCTTGGCAGGCTTTGCAAAATAGCTTATGTCTACCACTCTTGTAATAACAGACACAAAGGGTTGATATTTACTAGGGCCCACGTGAATGAGTAGTAAAATAAACCTAGCTGTGGTCCCCTGGAAATCACAGAGCAATAAGGCTCACAACACCAGTATAAATTCCAGGAGCTGACCGACGTGTTAGCAAAAAATAAATGTATATTTGACACCTAAAGAAAAGAAAGGCAGATACTACTGTAGATGAATTCAATAAGAATATAATACTTGTGGGAGGCAGGAGAATTGCGTAAGCCCAAGAGCTGGAGGTTGCTGTGAGTCCTCTGACATCATGGCACTCTACTGAGGGTGGTAAAGTGAGACTCTGTCTCTACAAAAAAAAAAAAAAGAAAAAAAAAGAATATAATACTTGTGACTAGGAATAGGGAAAATGTTTAAATATCTATAGTGTCAAATTGATATATATTAACCCCTTAATTGATAGTCGGTTAGACTCATTTAGGCTGTTTCCTTTTCCCTAAAGATGATACCTTTAAGCTTACCATGTTAGCTAGTCAGAAAAAGGACTCATTTTACAGAGTATATAAAGTCAGAAAAGAGGAGAATAACCTGAGTTCTATAAATTCCAAATTTCTTTTCTGAAGTCATTGCTGAGAAAATAGTGAAATAGAATTCACCCAGAAAGTCCAGAAAAATTATCAGGTACAGCATCCAACACTTTGCAAAGGAGAGAAATACGAGCATTTCTGAGTCAAAAATGAAAACATGACTTTGATGTGAAGACTATGACACTTCAATGGAGCAGAGAATCTGGGGCACGGCCACCTGTCATTTGCAAAAGCTCAAAGGGGGAGAGTCTTGCTGAGTAATTTTGCTTGGCAATAAACTTCATACCTCCCTCTCCTCCCAATTAAAAAAAAAAAATTGCAGAATTGGTAACAGAGCTGGATCATCTCCCTTGTAAACCTGACTCAGCATTCCATAGCATTTACGTATCAGATTCCAAGGACTGCAATGTGCAAAGCAGAATCCATTTTGCTGCCTTGCAAAAGGATCATCAGCTTCCCATTTCTCTTGTATCATGGTTCACGTGCTGACAGGTTATCCTTGAGGACGAAAGAGACCAAAAAGAGTGATAATGATGTCTCACCCCTGACCCATGTCTGCCCTGGGGGCCTGGAGGATGCTGCCTTCTTCCATTCATTGTGATGAGCCAGAGTGCAGCTCTTTCCACCAGGTGTCCCTCAAAAATCTAGAACATATGATCTATGTAATTAATGTAGCACAGGAAATCCTCAACTCTCAGAAAAGGAGAACTGGTCTGAATACCACCCTATGAAACTTTTATTATTAAATATTTTCTAGTCCGGGGATCAAGCAACATTGAAAATTCTGAGTTCCTGCTTCACTTAGCAGTAGTCCAAACAGAGAAGCACAGAATCTCAGAGCCAGCAGGGACATTCATGGCCATTTATTGCAACATCCTCATCTTCCTGATCAGGATATAATGACCCAGCAAAAAGAGTTGACTTATACAATTTATTGCTTTGTGCATTTCTATAATAAATATTTACTGAGCACCAGATACACATGTGTCCAGCATTTTATTAGGAGTTACAGAAAGTGACTAAGACTGACTCTGACCCTCAGGAACCAGCCATTGATTGCACGGTTGAGACAAGTAAACTGAAAATGACCCTGCGAGGCATTGCTGGAGCACAGAGGAGGACAGGGTGCCCAGTGGTCAAGACAGCAGGCTGTGGGTCAGGGCTACCTGAGTTGAAACACAGCATTCCAATTCTGTGAAGCTTTCTTTTTAACTTCCAGATGTGGAAGTTATTATTATTATTCTAATAATAACAGTGCTCTACAACTACTATTATTATTGCTGCTACTGCTGTATTTATTGATTAGTTAATTATTTGATACATGAATCATCAAACAACCCCACAGGATAAATGCCAACGTTCTCAACATTTCATGCAAAGGAAATTGAAGCATAGCAAAGTGAACTCAGTTGCCCCAGGTTATTAAACGTGTGGACAATAGAGCTGTGTTTCAACTCAGGTAGCCCTGACCCACAGCCTGCTCCCTTAACCACTGGGCACCCTGTCCTCCTCTGTGCTCCAGCAATGCCTAGCCCACAACTCTTGAGGGTGCCTCTCATGTTCCTGGTAATCCAAGATTTCAGTCTCATGTGTTCTAGAAAATGGCCATTTTCTAGTGAAGTCCATGAGAAAAGAATAGTTCTTCCTAATTGACAAAAAGATGTTCTTTCAGCTTAATGTGTGCCTTCCTGGGCATTTGTTTTTACCTACTAAATCAAATGTGAAAACATTGTGTCTTCCCTCTCTAGGCTGGAAGTGCTGTGGGGCTGGGTGGCATCGGTTATCTATTACTGAGCATCAAACTACTCCAAAACTTGGTGCCTACGAAAAAGAACAATCACCAAATCTACAATTTGGACAGGGCTCAGGGGTAGTGATTTGTCTCTGCTCCACACAACGTCAGCCAGGACAGCTTGACAAGGGGCTAGGTGTCCACTTTCAAGATGACTCACATGATTGGCACGTTGGTAATGACTGCTGACAGGGAAGTCAGACATATGGGGCCTTATATCCTGCCAGCTGCTTATTTGGGCTTCCTTACAGCATGGCTGCCGTAGGACAAACTAATTACAGGAGCTAAGGTTCCTAAATGACTGTGCCATAAGAATCAGGCCAAAACTTCCTGTCCTTTTTGACCTGGTTTCAACAGTTAAATAGCATCAGTTGTGTTACACTTGTAGGCCCACTCGGACTCTGGGAGAAAGACACAGACCCTCATCTCTGGGTAGGGAAACTGTCAGAGTCACATTATGAGAATAGTACGTGGGCGTGACCATCGTTGAAAAATAAAATCTGCTGAAAAGGGCATTTCTATATTGTCTACCTGTCCAGCACACTGTCTGACATAATAATGCTACTTAATAAACGTTCTCTTGCAGAATGAATAAATTCAGTGTATAAAAATAAATTAATAAATCAGTATTATTACCCTAGCTGCTGCCTTTTCTGACTGACTGACATTGATTTTTAGTACTGAACTCAGCTGCTGGCTGAAGACTTTACTCTTTAATCTGGGCATTTATTTTCGTATGTCCACAGCTGATATTGGAGTCTTAAACTCCTCTGGGGACTCAGGAAATGATTACAAAGAAAGACAGGTAGAGCCTTAGAGAATAGTAATTTGAATAAATTGAGAAGAAATTTGATGGTAAAGATTTATCAGGTCATCAAAGAATATTATAAGAGGGAAAAATAGTTCTGAAAGAGAAAAATAATTGATGATAAACTTGGGATGAAGGGAATAATGATGACAAGCGAGCCTGCAGCTTCTGGGGGAAAACAGCAGCCAAAAGGAGAATCAGCAGAACTATGTTTAATTAATGAACAGTAGCAGAAGAGGGTGCTCCAAAAAGATTAGAGAGAGCAATTGAGGCTGTGCCTCCCGGGAGATACTGGATGACTGAAATACTTCTGTGTGTGATGTGATTAAAATCATCAATGAGAATGTTGAACATCAAACCGTGAATTGAAAAGACTTAGTGCCCCTATCTAAAGCTATAGCAAACATTGAAGTTTAATTTCTGATTAATCTCAGAGTACGGGGAAGACCACCAGTACAATGGCTGTTTGCAGAAGTCATGGAGGAAAAGTCTTATTCTTTGTCCTTTGCATACTGAATCGTTATTGCCCATCAAGATTTTAGTTCTGTGCCCTTCCTATAAAACGTATTCAGAGCTGAAAATTCCAACCTGAACTGTGTAACTGAGAATAACTTATAAATTTCTCCTCTATGTCATCTGTAATTATTTTGTTTTTAATGAAAACAAAGGAAGTGGTTTGTCCAATCTTTTTATTAAGTAGAAATCCCTCAAACTTCAGAATAGAAACAAAGTAGACTGCAGCTGATCACACCACTAGTAGCAAATGTTTCCTGGATGTTTCCAGAATAGTTGAGGTTTTGCCGACTTTGGTTGTAGTCAAGAGAAAAGGAATTTGCTTTACTTATCACCCCTTTCTAAGTTTTTGCTTTAGGAGAAAAAGGAGTTATATATGCAGGGATTTAGCATGTATTAGATCACGCTTCTAAATGTCATGAAATAATATAAGAGCAGGGTCATTCCTATATCTTATGAATAAACCAGTCTACCTGCTATCATGGAAAAAATGACCAAAAATTATGTTGTTGGTTTTTTTTCCTTTTATTTCACTGTACTATAATAAATATGTAATGTAGTTGAATGGCTTTGAGGGAAAACCTATCTTAGCATATAGTGAAATTTATACTTATATATTAGTGCGATAAGATTTGGACATCATAATATTATTATGGGCTTTAAAAATATTTAAATATTCCTGATGTAGATAGAGATTTGCTATGTGTACTTTAAGATAAAATACACATATATTTAAAACCTGAATAGTCAGAGACATTATTTTAAAAATGTCTTGTATACTTAAATCGTGTTCAGATGGATATGCTGGCAAAAAAAAAAAAAAAAAAAAAAAAAAAAAGGTTTGTTTTATATGTTAGAATTAGAAAGCAAATATGTGCTTACATTGACATAATTCAAACTCTTAAGTTAAGGTATTTTAAAGGAGGCTGGGCATCAGCTGTTCAAGATTGATACTGTTGACCTAGGAACAGAGATGAGGCAAATACTTAAAACAAAGCAAAAGTATTGCATAAAAATAAACCATCTACCTCCCTCTTTAAAATGACAGCTGTCCTTGTGGGAATGGCTAGTAATTATGTTGTTCGCTTGTGAAAGTGACCACCAAAGAAGAAGAACTTAAAATAGTTCAGATATTACTGGCTCCACAGTGAGACAACGACCCGCATACCTAAAGTAGTTTTTTTTTTTTAATTCTCACTAGTTCCTCACTCCCCACTACCACATTTCTATAGTCTTAATAATCCCGTTATCATAGTTTAATTTTTGTATTAATATTTTTTATTATTTCAGAACATGGTGGGGAACACACATTTTTGTTACATAATTTCCTTTTGTACATTTCAAGTCAAAGTTTGAAGGGTACCTTTCACCCAGAATCTGTGCATTGCACCAGATGTGAATTTTTCCTACCCTTACCCCTCGTCCTCACTCCCAGCTACTTGATTTCCATTGAGTTTTACTTCCCTACATGCATTTAAGTGTGATCGACGAGTTCTGATTTAGTACGGAGTACATTTTTTTTTTATTGTGGTTTTTCACTTAGAAGAATCGTCTCCAGTTTCATCCAAGTTGTTACAAACTATACTAGCTCACCACTATATTATATATATATAATATAGTATATATATATAATATAGTATATATATAATATAGTATATATATATATAATATAGTATATATATATATATATATATATACACATACCTCACCATTATATTATATATTATGTACTCCCTGGTGTCCATGTACCACATTTTATTAACCCATTCTTGTACTGATGGGTACTTGGGTTTGTTTCCACATCTTTACAATTGTGATGTTGTAAATTATGCTGCAATAAACATTTGGGTGCAAGTGTCTTTTTGATGATGACCTTTTTTCCTTTGGGTAGATACCTAGTAGTAGGATTGTTGGATCAAAATGTAGGGCCACTGTTAGTTCTTTAAACTATCTCCATATGATTTTCTATAGAGGTTATACCAGTTTGCAGTCCCACCAACAGTGAATGAGGGTTCCTTTCTCTCCGTGTCCACACCAGCATTTGTTGCTTTGGGACGTTTTCATGGGAGCCATTGTCACTAGGGTTAGGTGATATCTCCTTGTGATTTTATTTTGCATTCCCCTGATTATTAGCAATGTTGAGCATTTTTTTCATGTGTTTGTTGGCTATTAGACTATCTTCATTTGAAAATTTTATGTTCATGTCTTTTGCCCTATTTTTAATGGTAGATTTTTTTTGTTTTGTTTTTTTATTTTATTTTTTTTACTGGCTTGTTTGAGTTCTTTGTAGATTCTGGTTACTAGCCCTTTATTGGGTATGTAACATGCAAATATTTTTTTTTCCTATTCTATAGGTTGTCTATTTACTCTGTTGATTGTGTTCTTCGCTGTGCAGACATTTTTTATTTTTTATTTTTTTGAGAGACAAGAGTCTCAATTTTTTGCTCTGGTAGAGTGCAGTGGCATCACAGCTCACTGCAACCTCAAATTAACTCTTGGGCTCAAGTGATTGTCTTGCATCAGCCTCCTGAGTAGCTAGGATTACAGTCACCAGCCACAGTGCCTGTTTTTTTTTTTTGTTTGTTTGTTTGTTTGTTTTGCTCTAGCTCAGGATGGTCAGAAACTTTTTAATTTGATTAGGTCCCATTTGTTTATTTTTGTTGTTGCTGTGATTGCCTTTGGGGTCTTCTTCATAAATTCTTTCCCTTGGCCACTATCTATGAGAGTTTTTCCAACACTTTCTTCTAGAATTCATATAGTTTCTTGCCTTAGGTTTGAATCTGTTATTCATCATGAATTAATTTTTGTGAATAGCAAGAGATGCATATTCTGTGTTAATATTCCTAAGTAGGAGTTCCTGGATGGAAAGTCCACTAGTAATTTGTGTTCCCTCTAAGTCACTGGGAACCAGTGCAGGGCTTTGCATACAGTAGGCAATTCCTTAGGTTTAATTGAAAGGTTAAAAATGCCACTTTGGGAAAGAGGGTTTTCATTAATCTTAATGCAGCAGTCCCCAACCTTTTGGGCTCTAGGTCCTGATTTCATAGAAGACAATTTTTCTATGGACCAGGGGATGGGGGGATGGTTTTAATATGAGTCTGCAAGCAATTGATTTGTTATGGTCTCTGTGCAGTCAAACCTCTCTGCTAATGATGATCTGTATTTGCAGCCACACCCAAGTGCTAGTATCACCACCTCAGCTCCTCCTCAGATCAGATCCTGTGGGAATCTAAGGCCACTGCTGATCTGACAGGAGGCGGATTTTAGCAAATGATGGGGAACAGCTATAAGCACAGATGAAGCTTCCTCACTGACCCATGCCTACCTCATGCTCTGAGGCCCAGTTCCTAACAGGCCCTGGATGAGACTGGTCCATGGCCTGGGATCAGGGACCACAGCCTTAAGGGAGCAGCACCAGGACTTTTCCTTCCTTAGTGCATTAGTGTTTTTTAAATGAATACTTGAGGAGAGATAATTATAAAGAAAAGAGATCACATTATCAGAAGGGAAAGAGTCAAGCTCTTTTTAACAACTGGCTTTCCTGGGAACTAATAGATCGAGAACTCACCCATTGCCCCCTTCCCGAAAGGGAGGACATCAGTCTATTCATGAGCGCTCTACCCCCGTGATCCAAACACCTCCCATTAGGCTCTACCCCAACAGTGGGGATCAAATGTCCACATGAGATATGGAGGGTACAAATAATCAAACCATAGCATTTCCTAAGCATAGAATCTAGGTCTTCAGTAAGTGCTGTAGGGACCAAGACATTTGGGCTTTCTCGCCCACTGTCTTGGGTGTGGGATGAGCTGAAGTTGCTGGGCTTTCTCACCCGTGGCCCTGCCAGAGGCACCATGGGTTCCTAGATGGCCACAACTGTGCACAGTGACATCACATGCTGTTGATGTTGCTTAGCATGTTCCCCTGGGTATAAAGGTGTATGATATCTTCCCCCTTGGGCTGATGGCTGAACATAAATTATGGATGACTTGTAGACCTCCGCTCCCTGGCCACCAGGTGCTGGACAAAGGGACCTCCCATCATAGCTCACCAGCCACCCGACTGTGAGCTGAATAAAACATTTGCCCTCCATTCCTGAGTTTCTCTCCAGTCTGTCTGAATTAGAACACTGGCATCACAGATGCTCCAGTGCACATCAAGTGCCAGCATTGTCTTCTTTCTGGCAACAGAGTTCTATGACCTGAAATACACAATTTCCTTTCCTCTTTACCCTTTCTCTTTACACATCCCTTTCCCCTCTATTTTGCTTCTCCAGGCGTCTTTAATATCTCAAGTTGGCTTACAGGCTTAATAGTCCTCAAGAGAGTTAAGTCAGCTGGTAGACACACATTACAAACATCTAGCAAAAATAAATAAATAGATAGATATAAAAGATCTAGCAAACCATCTCATCTTTCAGTTGATGGCATTTCTCTCCAGGGTAAAAAGTAAACATTTGGTTGGACCAGGTCATTAGTCATAAAGAAAGAAAATGGCTTTCTCTGTTGACTTCCCTTTTCTCTCTTTAGAGACTTCTGACGGAGGTGAGGTTCGTTGCAACAATATGTGATGGTGAGTTCATTTTTTGTCCCCTTGTCCCTGTGTTTGTCTAGAGCATTTAGCATGAGGATTTGCCTAGGAAAGAACTTCAACATGTCTGTTGCCTTGAACTTAATCCATTTATAGAGCCATTTGGAAGCAGAGGTGGGGGAGGGAGGGGAAAAAAGTTGTAATAGAGTTGGAACTTTCCACTTGCTAATTGTGAGGATTGAGTGTGGGTATTAGCACTTTTGAGCTGTATAATTTTGGTCAAGTTGATGGAAGTCTCAAAATCTTTGTTTCTTTATTTACAAAATAACAACCTCATATTTGATAAAATAAATTTTGCGAAGCTCTTTGGACAGTATCACCATCTGCCAATAATAAATTCATATTTATTAACAAATGCAAAATAGAATTTAACATTCCCAAATAATCCTCTAAACCCTCACAAGCAAAAATCAATATAGTTATGGCACAGTAAACTCCCCCATCATTTTAGGATAAAAAGGCAGAAGATCAGATCTGGCTTGTGCCAAGTCACAGAAGATTTACCAATGACATTAAAAGAAGCATGCAAATCAGAGCTCCCTTTTTTTCAATAATGAGTTCTTACTTATTCAGAATAGCTTTATGGAAAGAGACTAGTATATTTGGTATCTCTTGGGACTTTTTAAAAGGGTGCTTTAAAAATATCTTTTTTTGCAATATCCACGAGAAGGTGAGACTCTCACAAGCTTAACAATAGAAATAGATCAGAAACTTTTTTTTTTTTCTAAATAAAAAACTAATTTTCATGGTGCCTGGTCTCTCTGACCTAAATTGCAGTGATTCAGTATGTGTGAAATTACCTTTTCTAGGACGAGAAGATCATAGCGAAAAAGGAGACTGGAAAAAAAAAAATGGGGAGAGAGAGAAAAGTATACATAGACTAGACAAGAGTTCAGGCTGCCTGACAATTAGCCTAAGATGAATAAGAAACTAAATAGTTATAACAAAGCAAACTCAGAAAAGGACACTACTGATAAGGAGGACGGCAATTATCTCCCCTGGGCAGCCATGTTTGGGGAAGGGGAGTCAGAAGGTCTTTTAAGAACTAAAATAAAAGGATGTTGAGGCCAAAGAATAGCTTGTAGTTGAGTCCTCTATTTCTAGGGCTTATTTTATTAAACTTTTTTTTATCACTTTCAAGTTCATAGTGATGGCACAGCAGATTTATTTCTGTAATTAAATGGATTGTTATTTACCAGCAGAAATAAAGGTGGCATAAAAGACACACAGTGGGTAACGTAGTTGAGACTTTATGAATTGTTAGTGAAGGCTGATGAATGGCACCGTTATTTCTCTCTGTACTAGTTCACAAATTGTATTTCAGGTTTGAGCCCGGACAGCAGAAAAGGCCAGTTACCAGGGCGGCGCCTGTGGCTCAAGGGGTAGGGCGCTGGTCCCATATGCTGGAGGTGGCGGGTTCAAACCCAGCCCCGGCCAAAAACCAAAAAAAAAAAAAAAAAAAAAAAAAAAAAAATAGAAAAGGCCAGTTACCAGAAATTCGTGACCAGGCAGTCACGGTCCTTCTCCCCCACTCGCTTTGCTTTAGGATCAGCCATAAAAATAACACAAAATACAGTCTTTTCATAGTGCTGAGGTGAGCACTTGCACAATGTGAGTTACAGTCATAATATTATCGCTGGCAGGTGTTAGACAGTGGGTTGGATTTTGTAAACTGGGATTTGAAGTGTGGGGGCGTGTAGCCTGCTGCTGGAGTCCCACATGTTAGGGGGGTGGCGGATGCACAGACAGGTTCTATATGAGTCAGCCCGATACAGACTTGGCCTTTTTCATGGTTGAGGAAACTTCTGGAAGATAATAATGACTTAACTCAGAGACTCAAGGACTCAGGGATTATCAGAGCTAGAAGAATATCCAACTGGAAGGAAAAATTATAAACGGGTCATGCAGTCTTCACGGCATGAAAAAGGGAACAAGATAGGAAGGCTGGGCCTGGAATCCACAATAAATCTCTGCTGAGCTTTCTCCCGTTCTTTTACAATCTTTGGAGTTCACGTTTAAATAATGCTGCTCATACTAATCACCTAAGTTAACAAAATTCAGTTTGATAATGAAGGATAAAAGAAGATCATAGTGTTCAGTCTGAAAATATAATAAACCCCATTGAGTGGTGTAAAGAATAAGATCAAATGTTACTCTTTCTTCCTTATAAGAGACACAAACTAGTGGGAGT
This sequence comes from Nycticebus coucang, assembly GCF_027406575.1. Lineage (NCBI taxonomy): Eukaryota > Metazoa > Chordata > Mammalia > Primates > Lorisidae > Nycticebus > Nycticebus coucang. The sequence goes on along the minus strand of NC_069787.1, from coordinate 50,408,154 downwards.
CAACCTTTCGTGTTTTACATACAAAAAAGAGTAAAGACAAGAACAGTCCTGTTGGTTGTACAGTTAACTTTCTAACATAGTCTTTGTATCATTCAGGGTGAGTATTATTTTGCTGTGTTAAAAAATCCCTCAAATCTTGGTGGCTCAAAACAATAAAGGATCTTTCCAATGTTGAGAATCAGCAATGAGAATCTCTGGGTCAGTGAGAATCTCTGTTTCCCATTGTCTTTACTCAGAGACACAGGTTGACAGACCCTCCACTATTTGGAACATCGTTGTCACCTTTGCAAGTGTAAACAAAGGTACAGAATTCGGCTCCAGCTCCTAGAGACTCTTGCCTGTGTATCCTGGGTCCAAGCAAGCAACCTCAGCTCCAACTTCAAGTCAGTTTTATATGGGACCAGAAGGAAGAAAACTAGAAATACTCAGTAATTGGGCACAATAATGACCACATCCTAAAACCAGCTTTTCCTTCATTAACAGTTTCCTCCCAAAATGTGCATTTTTCTGTTTCATATCACCCCACCCCTTTTTCTCTCTCACTGTATTAAAAAATTCAATGTTGGATAGCAAAGTACAGTGACTTTACTTAACAAAAATATATTCTCCTCAGGTGATGAGTATCCTAAATGCCCTGACTTAATCACTACATCAAGAAACAAAATTTCACATGTACCCTGTAAAGTTTTCTTTTTTTTTTTTTTTTTTTTTTTGTAGAGACAGAGTCTCACTGTACCGCCCTCGGGTAGAGTGCCGTGGCGTCACACGGCTCACAGCAACCTCCAACTCTTGGGCTTACGCGATTCTCCTGCCTCAGCCTCCCAAGCAGCTGGGACCACAGGCACCAACCACAACACCCGGCTTTTTTTTGTTGTTGTTGCAGTTTGGCCGGGGCTGGGTTCGAACCTGCCACCCTCGGCACATAGGGCCGGCGCCCTACTCACTGAGCCACAGGCGCCGCCCAAGTTTTCTTTTTCTTTTGAGACTGAGTCTCAAGCTGTTCCCCTGAGTGGAGCACCATAGCTCCCCTCGGAGTCATCATAGCTCTCAGCAACCTCCAACTCCTGGGCTCAAGTGATCCCCTTGCCTCAGTTTTTCTATTTTTCGTAGAGATGGGAGTCTCACTCTTGCTCAGGCTGGGCTCCAACTCCTGAGCTCAAGCAATCCACATGCCTCAGCGCCCAAGATTCATAAATTTGTACAAATAAACAAATAACTAAAATGCATGTTTTTTGTAAAAAATAAAAATGACATAAAATAAAATTATCCCAACAAACATCGCTGGATTTAAGATGGTTATAGTTTCAAAAACACTGAGTTTTGGTGCTAGGGACATTTTAGAGAATGTTTCCTTCATCCTCTCACTTTACTAATAAGACAGATTAATTTTTTTCTAATGTTATTTATCTATGTTAAATTACTTACATAATTGCATAAACTGAGTTAGTGTCAAAGATGACTACTGATTTCTCAATCAGCATCTTTTCTTTTACATTACATAACTTTTGAGATACTATTGTAATAACGGCAGTTTAGGGAGAATTTTAATTGGAATTTCCAGAGGGTCCTATCTAGAAAGCAAAGTATTTTGACTTTTGTTCTTGATAATGTGTCGGGTATGTCTCTATTCTAACATTTATAAACACTCTGTGGTATAAGTTCATGGGTGTGGGACATTTGAATTTCATTAACTATTTTATTTCCAGTATCAAAAATAATACTTGGTACATAAAAAGTATTAATATTTCAGGTTTTATTTGTTCGTTTTTTTTGCGTATCCATGTATCCATTTTTGGTAATGATTTCAATAGAGTTTTATTTTATTCATGTCCACAGAATCAGTGCTTAGTAAAATGCCTGGGCAACAGCGCTTGGGTAAATTTTGTGATGAATGCATGAATAAAAGGAATAGTAAGATATCATTAGCTTAGCTACTTAGAAAGATTACATGGGAAATCTGAATTACTACAAAGGCTGAGCTACAATGTGTTTTTCAAAGAAATGTCCTTTTATATAAGTTTATATAAATGATAACAAAGCTAACAGTATCACTCTCAAGTTTCTCTTTCTTTTGATATAGAGTTTACATAAATAGATTTACCTGCTCATTTGTGAATCAGAGGGAAATTCTCATAGATCATTCCACAAATCTTTTTTGAAATGATTGTCGTTAGATAACCTCTACGAGAACTGGCATTGGTGCCATTATTTTTTTCCATTCTGAATAAATTTTATTTACCTCACCTTTTCTTGGTCAACTCAATAGCTTTGGTCATTTGCAAAAATACTCTATAATAAAGGCTGGCTTTCTGTGTTTATTTTTACAAGCAAATGAACTTTATGATAACACGTTAGAGCTCTGATCTTAATTCCTGGGACCTGTGTGCTCTGAACCCTAGGCTGGAGTTTGTCTAAGCCTGGAAGATGGATATTATAAATTTGGGACTCCGTGATCTTCCCCAGCATCAGTGCCATTTCAGATGTGTTTAAACAAGTTAAAGGGCTTAATCAAGTTGACCATTGGCTAGCAAATATGCAGATGGACTTGATTTAAATTTATTGTAAAATGTTATTTAAAAATTACTTTCAGCTGCTGATTTATGCATGTTTAAGTATATTATTCTTTTTTTTCCCCCCCTTTGGAGATGGAGTCTCATTATGGCACCCTCAGTAGAGTGACGTAATATCACAGTTCACAGCAACCTCAAACTCTTGGGCTTAAGTGATTCTTTTGCCTCAGCCTCCCAAGTAGCTGGGACCACAGGTGCCTGCCACAATTCCTGGTTATTTTTTTGCTGTAGTTGTCATTATTCTTTAGCAGGCCCAGGCTGGGTTCAAATCCACCAGCCCTGGTGTATGTGGTAGTACCCTAACCACTGAGCTATGGACATCAAGCCAAATATGTGTAAACATTTATATTTTACAGTGCAAATATGAATTTTGAAGTATATAAACTGCTCCTTTCTTTTTCAGCAAAGCATTCAGATTCTAAGTCAAAGTGTTCAAGTGTTGGGTTGACCCATATATAAAAGATTAAAATACAGCACAGGAGCAAACCCCAATGTAAACACTCGTTTCCAGTGAGTTTTTGTTAGCCCCTATCTCATTTCCCATAGTGTTTCCTTGATAGCTAACAGATTTAATGTGAGACCTCTGCTATGTTCTTGGACTGGCCTCCTCCCCATGGGCCTGTGTTGGTTTAATGTGGTAATGTACTGATATTTGTGTGTATGCGGTGGTGCTGGGGGGAAGGATGGGATTATTTAATACTTTTTATTTCCCAGTTGCAGAAAGTTGAAAATCAAAAGAGCTGATATAAAAGACACAATGAGCTTGGCTTCTGTGGGACTGCCTGGAGCAAACGGTACTGTTAGCATCTATAACTGGAAAGTGACAGGCTCCTCTTTCACCTCCTTCAGAGATGCAGACCTCAGCATTCTGACTTCTCCCAGGAGCAGCTGCCACTACGTTATATTACAGAGAAATGAGTATTTTTACTGACTGGTGAATGAAGATCCATGACAGACAGTCTTTACTAGACACCACGTGACCAAACTTCATAAAAGCATCTGAATGCTCTTTCAATCTTCTCCCTCTGTCTTACCTCACCTCTACACCTCTAAATAGTTTTTTACTTTTTTTTTCTTTTCTTGGTATACTTTCTAGTCAGTTAAGCTGATGTCAGTTTTCTTTATCTTACTATCTCTCCTCCTCTGTGCAGGCACACACACACACATATACACACACGTACACACATGCATACTCACATACACACACCGTGCTTATTTCCAAAAATGATCTCTTTCAATTTTGTCAGTAAGGATTCTCATCCGACAGAGTCTACCTGTGTCATCCAACAGTCTCACTTTGTCACCCTCGGTAGAGTGCCATGCCTTGGAGTGCTGCGGTATCATAGCTCACAGCAACCTCAAACTCTTGAGCTCAAAGCAATCCTCTTGCCTCAGCCTCCCTGGTAGCTTGGACTACAGGCACCCACCACAACACCTGGCTGTTTTTTAGAGATGGGTCTCACTTTTGCTCAGGCTGGTGTCCAACTCCTGAGCTCAAGCAATCTACCCACTTCAGCCTCCCAGAGTGCTGGAATTACAGGCATGAGCCTCCACACCTGGCCCAAATGGTAAGTCTTTAGGAAGCAAGAGAAACTCTCTAAGAGAGCATAATTTTTTTCCTGTCACTCACAAGAGAACTAGGGTACCCTATTCTGTGTCAAATTTTGTCCCAAGCTAGAATGAACATACTCATTTAGTTGAACCATATTTATTAAATGACTACAATGTGTCAGTCATTTTCTAAAAGATGAGTTCAATATTTAATAGTGACTCCCAAATTCATGGTTGGTTTGACCCTTCTCAGTAAACATTTACTGCATGGTGATGACCATAGAGCATTGTCTTAGGACCTACTGGGAGGAAGAGAAGATGCTTATGATGCTAAGAAAAGACAGGCAGCTCTCCTGGACCTATGGAACTGATAAAAGGAATACTAGGATAACAAAAAGGAGGCACACAGGCCACTTGTGCCACTGGATACTTATTCCTGGCCTGAGAGTAAAATCTTGTGAATTCAAGGTCCAAAGTTCTAATATACGAAGTATGAGAAAACTAAAGAGCATGGAGAGAGTAGAAAATTTTCAAAATCTCAGTAGGTTTTTCCAGATTTGAGGTATGCAATCATGGCTGTTCTTCCCTGATGCAGAAGTCAAGGCATCGGCCGTTAGGCTGGGAGAGTCAGGCGCAGCATTTGAACACATAGATGTAAGGTTAATCCAAAAATGCAGAGCTGCAACTCCAAGTAATGGTGGTGCAGATATATAAACAAGTAAAATTAATGAACCAAGTTACAGTAATTCTGTTCTCACTCAAAACAATGAACATCTAGAAAGATGTTTTCTTATACTAAACTTAAAATGGTACGACCAAATGACTCTTCTAGCTAGCATTAGGTGCAAAAAATGGCAATAAGCAGAGTCATGACTTTCTTCAGGTGCTAACTTCTCTTTTGAATTAGGTTTACTCATTTTTAATTATTTGACAATCAGAACTGAAAGCTGCTTTAGTCTGAATAAATTAAGTAACTGAAGACATGAGTGAATTCCCCTCGTCTGCCTTATCTAAATGATCTATATTGTCTGGAACCATCCGATAAATGCCAACCCCAACTTCTCTTTCTCTTGTGCAGATGTAGCCCCAGAAAGTTAACAGAAAGCTGACTTTAAAACATTATATAAAGGCATCATATGCATATGAATGCTGCATGAGTGAGTGCACAAGTGTTCACTGAGTAATAGAAATCACTCAGGGTAATCACACAGCGATTTTGTTACCAGCATTTTTTTCCGTGGAGGGTCTTGGGTCTGGAGATTCAAGAGTGAAATTCCAGACTGTGAATAAATGACAGGACAAAGTTTACTTACCGGAAAGACATAGAAAGAAGGGTGACAAAGAAGGGTAACAAAGCCTCAGGCAACACCAGAGCAGGGCTCCCAAGTGGGCAAACCCACATGGGTCTTTTGTCTAGGGGTTCACAGATCCCCTGCAAGTAGGGGGTCTTGAGACTGTATGACACACTTGGACAGGAGCCAGCAGACAGAAAACATGCTGCCCATGCTGATTAGCAAATGAATGTATTAGCGAACCATACGTGGTCCTCGCAGTTCCTGTCCCAGACAAAGCAGCATGCTGTGTTTTCAGCTTCATGAAGGGCTGCCTGGATGAGACACTGGTCAATGCTTTTCTCTGATCTGCCTTGCGTCCAGAGAGTGCCATCTGGAGAAGGCATATTTGCCCAGACCTGGAAAATGGGGGGTCCCTGTCCAGCTCTGAATGGGGAACTCTGTGTCAATCTGAAGGGTAAAGAAAGAGTGCAAGTGATTTCTGGGCTTGCCCTGCATTCGCTCATCCCAGCAAGGATTCCAGTTGAGATTGGTGCCTCCTCAAAGTGGCACAAACTTCAGAATAGGAAATGTCATCGACACATGTTTGGGTTGTCCCCAGAAGGGTCCTTGGTATAAATGACATTTCCTACTAGGAATCCTCTTCCATATTTTAGCAGACACTGGTTTACCTCCCTTGGGAGGATACATACATCTAGATATCTCCTCTTCCAATATGACTTTTATCTAAAGCCTGTAGCTCCTTTTGGTCTCATCCAGTGTTGGCTTTGCTCCATAAATCAAGGAACACATCCATATATGCTGGTCCATGAAGATAGGTGTCTGAATTATGAATAGAAAATCTCACTACAAGCCATGGGAGATTATTTTCAAATTCAAAAGCAGACTGCTTAGTCTGTCATTTTCTAGTATCAGGCCTTTAACATGGTGGGTGAGCCGGGGTCTGAGTTTTGTTCCTCATTTTCTATGAGAATAAGGAAACATCACATCTCACAAGCCGGAAAGCAGAGCTGACCCACACCGATTATGGTAGCTAATTGAGTCTGAGATTGTCTGACTGATATGACTCTGGCATGGAGATGAACCTTTCCAAGTTTTAAGCCCCCAAAAGATGGAATGAAGGGGAGGGGAGAAGGAGTAAAAACCTACCTATTGGGTACAATGAACACTATTTAGGTGATAGGCACACTAAAATCTCCAACTTAGGCATTATAAAAGGTATCCATGGAACAAAAGCATTCATACCCCCTTAATATTTTGAAATTTTAAAAATATTTTATTTATTTATTTATTTATTCATTTTTGAGACAGAGTTTCACTCAGTCTGCCCTGCGGTCAAGTTCTCTGGCATCATAGCTCACAGCAACCTCAAACTCTTGGGTTCAAGGGATTCTCTTGCTTCAGCCTCCCCAGTAGCCGGAACTACAGGTGCCTGCCACAATGCCCAGCTAGTTTTATAGAGATGCAGTCTCATTCTTGCTCAGGCTGGTCTCAAATTCATGAGCTCAGGCAATCCAACTGCCTCAGCCTCCCAAAGTACTAGGATTACAGGCATGAGCCACTATGTCCGCCCTAAAAATATATTTTTAAACACTGAATAAGGAGGTAAGAATCAAAAACAAAGAGATGGAATGATAAGACAGAACAATCGAAGAAAATCAGAGTGAAGAAAATGGCCAGACCACAAAGGCATCCTTCACAAATCAGTACATACTGTGTTTAAATATCTGTTAAAAATTTATCAGTCATCTTTGCAGAGCTGGCACAGCTATCAATTATTGATCTTTTCTCACTCTCACAAAGCATTTTATAAATGATGGTAATTTAACCATTGTACTGCTATGTTATACGTGGTCTGCAAATTTTCGTGAACTTACCACTTTGGCAGCACTATAGAAACAACTTGTAAAGTTCCAGTATGTCTGTGGCTTGTCAGTGTCTCCCAGCTGTGTTAGTGTCAATGTTAGTGTTTTGCTGAGTGGCATTCATTACTGCTATTGCGTGTTTTTGTGTGCCCTCACAAGAATATCAGAGTTTCATTTAGGGCAATGAACAAGCGTTTATAAATTTCTTGTTAAATTTGGCAAGAGTGGAAATAAAATAAGTGACATGTTAGGGCAAGTTTTGGGAATAATGGCATGAATAAAATGGCAGTGTACAAATGGATTAAATATTTTTCTGAGAGGAGAGAAAGCATCACTGATGAAGAGAGTTCAGGGAGGTCATTAACAAGCAGAACTGATAAACACTTTGCAAAAATTTACTGAATTTTGTGTCAAAATTATCAGTTGACTGCAAGAAGAATAGCAGATCAATTACATATCAACAGAAAAACAGGAAAATCTTAACTGAAAATCTTGGCCAACAACTCATGGCTCTTGCATCACAACGATGCACCAGCTCACACAGCACTGCCTGTAAGGGACTTTATAATCAGTAAACAAATAACTATATTTGACCCATCCCTACTCACCTGTTCTGGCCCCCAATGATTTTTTTCCTTTCCCCTAAGATAAAGGAAATATCGAAAAGAAGACATTTTGATAACATTCAGGACATCAAGGGCAATATGATTATAGCTCTGATGGCCATTCCAAAAAAAGAGTTCCAAAATTGCTTTGAAGGTGGTTTAGGTGCAGGTTTTGGTACATAGCTTCCCCAGAGGAGTACTTCGAAGATAACTGTAGTGACAGCAATGTGGCATATAGCACTTTTTCTAGGATGACTTCCTCAGAACTATGCTATCTTATATTATATGTGTATTAGCCTAAGAACATGAATACAATGTTCTGTTTAGCCTTATTCCCTTAGGGTACCAACTGTTGAATACTGCATATATAAAGTATTGAGGTATTGTAAGGCTCAGAGTGGTGGCTCACCTTGAGCTCAGGAGCTCAAGACCAGCATGAGCCAGGTAAGACCCCCATCTCTACTATAAATAGAAAAACTAGCTGGGAATTGTGTTGGGTTCCTATAGTCCTAGCTACTTGGGAGGCTAAAACAAGAAGATTGCTTGAACCCAAAAATCTGAGGTTGCCGTGATCCATGAAGCCACAGCCCTCTACCCAGGGTGACAGACTGAGACTCTGTGTAAAAAAAAAAAAAAAAAAAAGATCTGGTACCTCAAACAAGATCACACAGTAAGTGGAGGTGTTAGTACTCATCCAAATTATTCTAATATCTCAGTCTGTATGCATCATCATAATCACCATTGTTTATCTAATTGCTGAGAAATTAACCAAGCATTAATATTTTATATATATGCACACAGATACATACATGTATGCATAAACACACACATATATATGCACATACAATTGATTATATCTAATTAACGTGTGTAAAAAGAAAGCTAGTTTGTTAATACAAATATCTCATATTAATTTGTTTCACCTTTGCATACACTTTTCAGTTCCAAAGAGGAAATATGGTAGATCTTACCATTGTCTTCAGACATCCAGAGTCTAAACTTCCTTCCTAAAACCACCTACCTTATGAGGCAGAGCCTGTACCATGCACCTAAAACATCCAGTAGCAAGCTTTCCTGGCTCACCTGACCACAGGGGTGAGCAGCCAGAGTTCAAGTGTTGTTTCTCGTGTTGCAGTTACTGGCCTGGATTCCCAACATCCTGGAAATCCTGGAAGTTTCTAACATGCTCTTATTAAGTCATGTGCCACGTACATTAATGAGAGAGAATTTCTGTTTAGTGGACTTCAGAACCTCAGGTGTGGGGGATATTGGAAAGAGCGTGGACTTTGATGACAGAACATCATTCTGCTTTTCCAAATCTCAGCTTTTTTAAATATGGAAACTGAGATGATAATAATAAGTACTGCACGTGATAAGGGTGAGAATTGTTGTGCCATTCCTGGCAATGGAAATAAAGCTGTCTACCTCATACAGTCCCAAAGAATTCTTGAAAAAAAAAAAAATCTAAATCTAAAAGAATTCTTCTCACGAATTTTCAAAGGAAATAAAAATGAAAAACCAACTTGATTTATAAGCAATGAATTACAAATCTCTCTCTTCCTTTCTTAAAAAATCTGGTTTGGGGAGAAGCTCCCCCTTAGAATGCCATCTTGTACCTAAAAATCTTGTTTGGGGAGAAGCTCCCCCTTAGAAATCACCCATGAGCGGCACTTGAAGAAAATGAGCCATTACCAGAAATCTGACATGTGGTATTTCAATCAATTCTTAGGATAAGTTTGGTTGAAAAACCTGTTTATTCAATATAAAAAACTTAGGCTCAAAGAGCTATTTTGTGGAGTTTTGTAATCTGGCAAACAAAGGTAGGCAAAGCTATGTCTTCTGATTTCAAGTCCAGAACACTTTTTACCCCAAGGCAGTGCTTTTCATCATAATAATAAAGGAGATGTTATTACTTCTTTTCACTCTATGAGAGGTGGAGAGAACATCCTTGTGAAACTCCTGATAGCTATTATTATTATTATTATTATTTTGAGACAGAGTTTCGATCTGTCATCCAGATAGAGTGCTGTGTGGTGTCATAGCTCACAGCAACTTAAGCTCTTGGGCTCAAGAGGTCCTCTTGCCTCAGCATCCCAAGTAACTGGCACTATAGGCATCGTTCACCATGCAAGGCTACCTTTTTTTTTTTTTTTTTTTAAGTAGAGAAGGGGGTCTCGCTCTTGCTCAGGCTGGTTTCAAACTCATGACACCTGCCTCGGCCTCCCAGAGCGCTCAGATGACAGGAGTGAGCCACCAAGCCTGGTCAAATTCTCAGTCAGTTAGAACCGAGAAATGGGTGTTCTTTCTTTTATCTTTAAAAGATAGGATACTTTCCCATGACTGTGGGTCAAAGGAGTAGGGCACAGCCCCATATGCTGGAGGTGGCGGATTCAAATCCAGCCCCGCCAAAAACTGCCAAAAAAAAAGATAAGATACATTCATTAGTTTGTTTAGCAGTATGATAAACTGAATATAAGCCAGAGAGGAAAGGATATTCCCTATGCTTTTTAATATAAAGTAAATTTTTAAAGAAGTGCTTGTGATATATTGAGTTCTCTCTTTTACAGCAACCTCTTGTATTTTGGCGGTAGGTGGGGGGGGTCCTCCAGGCTGAAGTACAGTGACATGATCATACCTCACTGTAGCCTCAAACTCTTCAAGTAATCCTCTTGCCTCAGCCTCCCCAGTAGCTGGGACTACAGATGGAGCCACCCTGCTAGGCACCCCCCTACATTTTACTGACGCTCTTTTTTTTTTGCAGTTTTGGGTTTGAACCTACCACCTCCAGCATAGGGGGCTGGTACCCTACTCCTTTGAGCCACAGGCGCTGCCCTTTACTGACACTCTTATTGGTCCATATAAATACCATTTGACTCCTACCAGCTAAACGGATGAGCTTAAATCTGAGGTCCTCTAATGTCTAGCTGTGTGAGCCTGGGCAAGTCATGTAAACTTTCTGGATATTGGTTTCCTCATCTGTGAAAGGAGAAAAATATTCAGCGTAGCTCTCATAACCTTCCTGTAAGAATTAAACAGACAAGAAGGGAAAAGGGAGGGGGATTGGTGTGTTCCCACCTAAAGGGCACAAGGTAAGGGCACACCTCTTGGATATGGTCATGAGCACAGCGAGGAAGGACCTTTCCTAACAGATGCAAACATTGGAATCTAGTTGTTTGCACCCTCATATTAATCTGGAATAAAAAATAAATTAATTTAAAAAAGAATTAAAGGGGCAGTGCCTGTGGCTCAGTGAGCAGGGTGCCAGCCCCATATACCGAGGGTGGTGGGTTCAAACCCAGCCCCGGCCAAATTGTAACAAAAAAATAGCCAGGCGTTGTGGCAGGTGCCTGTAGTCCCAGCTACTCGGGAGGCTGAGGCAAGAGAATCGCCTAAGCCCAGGAGTTGGAGGTTGCTGTGAGCTGTGTGATGCCACGACACTTTACCCAGGGATATAGAGTAAGTTTCTGTCTCTACAAAAAATAAAAATAAAATAAAAAATAAAAAAGAATTAAAGGCCACAATCATATCTATATAGCATATAGTTAGGGCTCAGTTCATGTCTAACATTTCTAAGATGAAAAGCAGTAGTTTTCAACAAATAACAGCTCTATACACACACAATATGAATATATAGTTCATATACAAATTTAAATGTTCTATATTCTATAAATTTATTTATTTATTTATTTATTATTATTATTTTTTTTTTTTTTTTGTAGAGACAGAGTCTCACTTTATGGCCCTCGGTAGAGTGCCGTGGCCTCACACAGCTCACAGCAACCTCCAACTCCTGGGCTTAAGCGATTCTCCTGCCTCAGCCTCCCAAGCAGCTGGGACCACAGGCGCCCGCCACAACACCCGGCTATTTTTTGGTTGCAGTTTGGCCGGGGCAGGGTTTGAACCCGCCACCCTCGGTACATGGGGCCGGCGCAATATGTAAATATGGGATATTTGACACATACTGACATAAATATTAAATATTATATACTGGTTTGGCGCCCGTAGCACAGTGATTACTGTGCCAGCCACATACACTGAGGGTGGTGGGTTCAAACCCAGCCTGGGCCAGCTAAAAAACAATGACAATATGACAACTGCAATAAAAAAATAGCCAGGTGTTGTGGCAGGTGCCTGCAGTCCCAGCTATTTGGGAGGCTGAGGCAAGAGAATCATTTAATCCCAAGAATTGGAGGTTGCTATGAGCTATAATGCTATAATGCCACAGCCTACCAAGGGTGACATAGTGAAACTCTGTCTCAACAAAAAAAAAAAAAAAAAAAAAAAAAAAAAATATATATATATATATATAGGAGTTAAATATAGTATACATATATATATACTATATTTAAGATATATAATATCTTAAAGCACCCTAGCAGTTAGGGTCCACAGTAAATTCCCTTCTCTGATTTATTAAATATGACTTTGGAGCTAGGGCCCCTTGTCACTGAGAGTTAGTCCATCACCATCACCATCACCATCACAAATAACCGCATCTTATTAAATAAACAGATTCCTAAATTCCAGCCAGACATTCCTAACTGGAATCACTGGAGATAAACCTCGGCAGTTTTCACTTTTCATAGAAAACAGACATTATTATGAATACTTAAATTTTGAAATCTGAAGATTTTGTTTTTTCTTTCTTCTGGCATTGCCAAGTTTAAGCAAGTCATAAACTTTCTGTGTCTCATGATTTGACAGAACAAAGAAATTTTGGTCTTGGAGGAGAACCACGGCCTGAATTTAAATCTGCCCATCACTAGCTGTTTGCTTTGGAGGGAGCAGTGAGCACATTGAGCCTTGTTTGCATGATACAAAAAATGGAGACATTAACGCCTGGTCAGCCTGACACACAGGTGTTATGAAGATAAAATTAGATAATAGAAGTGAGTAACATTTGTAAATTCTAAGAACAATAGAGATGAGAGCATTTTTCTTCTCTGTAAAATAGAAGGTAAAGATGTCCCAGGTGCAATGTGAGGGCAAATAAGATTATTTAGAAAGTGTTTTGAATTTTCTTTTTAAAGTTAGATGTTTCCAAAAAGAGAATATGACTTAGATGAATTACTTGAAATCTTTTTAGGGTGTGTTATTTTACATCTAGGCATGGTAAGAATGTATAAAGTGCTTCAGAATTCTCAAATGAAGAATATTATAATAGCCTTTGTTTGCCTTATCCATATCACTGAGTACTAGAAAAAATAAGTCGCCTATTTTGGCGTAGTTGTCTATTAATGGCACTGTAGTTTTTATTCAGACTGAAAAGAGGGACAACCTAATATTATTATACGTGGTACATATTATAATGAATAGTAGCCTGTGCCAATTATCATGGATCTATTTATAAAGTACTCTAGTTCCCTGAGCCCGGCATGGGGCTGTGGGAATGTGGGTTTATTTACCAGACTGAGAATTAATACAGCAGCTAATTCTTGTTTGTTTTTTTGAGACCCAGTCTCTGTTGCCCTGGGTAGAGTGCCATGGATCATAGCTCACAATAACCTCAAACTCTTGGACTCAAGAGAGCCTTTTGCCTACCAAGTAGTTGGGACCATAGGCGCCTTCCCCATGACCGGCTAGTTTTTCTATTTTTAGTAGAGATGGGGTCTTGCTCTTGCTCAGGCTGGTCTTGAACTCCTGAGCTCAAGTGATCTACCTGCCTTGGCCTCCCAGTCTGCTAGGATCATAGGCATAAGCCACAGAGCCTAGTCACAGCAACTAATTCTAATGTTTTCTAGAACTAAAAAGGATTTTACCTTCTACTGTTCTGGTGATAAAACCTGATTAGGTAAATTTTGTTCTAAGTGTATTGTTTACACTAGGAACTTGGCTCTTGATTTCCCCTACATTTTTTTCTCTCAAATTTGTTTACTATCTGTGCACCAGAATCCCAAAGATGCTTTGGAAAACTCAGAAGATGAAAATGGGCAAGTTTGCTATTTTGACGAGGTCCATGGACCTCTAATTCTCTCCCTGTGACTGTTGCAAATGGTAAAGGATTTCAGGGGAGTAAGGAAATGGAGGATAAGAAAATCTCAGGTCGTGTCTCAGAATTCATCTGAGATGCTAACTGTGGTTGGGAAACCAAATGGCATTGGGAATATAAAAGTTCTTAGCAACACAGTTATCTCTTATTTTATGCTCAAAAATATATATATATATATATTTCTATATTATATATAAGAATACATATAATATGTAAGAATATATATATTTTTCCCTGAATTCCTTTTTCCTTCTTCCTAACACATCCCTGTTTTTCTTTTTAATTTTCATTAATTTGCTTTATCCATATCCAAATTTTGAAGTTCATTTTCCCAGCTTTATTGAGATGTTACTAATAAATAAAAATTGTATCTATTTGAGGTGTACCGCATGATAATTTGAATACATATACATTGTGAAAAGATTACCACAACCAAATTGATTGGCAGATCCATTACCACACTATCTTTTGTGTATGCATATGTATGATAAGGTCACGCAAGAAACACTATCTCAGCAAATTTCCAGTAAACAAGGCAGTATCACTACCTATGGTCAAAATTTTATTTTTACATTATATTCCCTCTTTTCCGTGCTTTATGCTCTCCTCTCTGGGAAAAACATTCTTCATGCATTCTTGATACAAGCTTGTACTCCCTTATGAAACTCCCTGATTTTCATTCACTATAGATGCAAACGGCTTCCAGCAATCCTTTTCCTTTACTTTATTCTTTTTTAAAATGCCAGAGACTGATACAGTGCAAATCCTTCCCCCCAAAAGAAGAACTTCCAGTGTATTGAACAGATGAAGGGGCATTACAACCTGGTTAGAAAGGTGGCTTCAGAGGAAACACAAACAAAATCATGTAGACACCTTTTGTGCAAAAAGAGACAAATTTTGAAGGTTATATGTAAAAGATTGTGAGTTCTCAGATAGAGATGTACTTGGGTTTACATGTTTCAATTCAATGTTGCTGTTGCCTTTGTCTCACCCCATTCAGAAGTATCACCCCAATGATATTGTCCAAGTTGATTGATTCTATAAAAATTAAAGGATCAGGCTCAGTGTCTGTCACTCAGCAGCTAGGGCTCCGGCCACATACACCAGGGCTGGCAGGTTCGAATTGGCCTGGGCCTGCCAAACAATAGTGACAACTACAACAAAAAGCCAGGCACTGTGGCAGGCGCCTATAGTCCCAGCTACTTGGGAGGCTGAGGCAAGAGAATTGCTTAAGCCAAAGACTTTGAGGTTGCTATGAGCTGTGATGCCAGTGCACTCTACTGAAGACAACATGGTGAGACTCCATCTCAAAAAAAGAAAAAATTGAAGGATGGCTGCTCATTTATGGTGAATAGTGACTTCTCCAACTCCTAATGGGAAACCACCTACAGAGAATTGGCTGCTCATTTTGACAGATGAAAGGGAACACATGAATTCCTTAGCTCATCTGAGGATACAAGACAAAACCATGAATCAAAGATCAGAGCTTTGCTTGATTCAGCCACCAAATGTCACTCTATTCTCAGTGTCGTACAATCATAACACTTGGATGTCTGCCCATCTCACTCCAGCCAAGAGATAAGTGCTCGCACTCAGCCTAGACATGAAGTACACGTTGGCTTCCTGCTGGAAACCATACTCAAAACCGAAGTTAACCATTCTGATTTTCCCAGTCATTGGGTTCTGATGTAGCTTTTATCATCATTATCATCATCACACCATCATCATCATCGCTATCATCATCTAGTTCTTCACTTCACAGCCATAACTTCTCAGTCTTTACAATTTTTGGAATAATCATGGGTGAAGTAATTTATTAGGAGCCATGCATAGGGATACCCAGAGACCGTGGAGTGAAAACAAGGCATGATGCAAACAGCAGGCGACATCCTGGGGCTCAGTACCCTCTCTTCTCTGCATTTAATGTAATGCTACTATCGATTTAAAAAATATACTATTCATTGCATATCTGAAATGAAATTAGCTTGGCTGGATTTGCCCTAACTAAAATTTACAAAGTGAATCTATGTTGAAAAATAGCTTTAGCCAACCATTTGAAGTAAAAGAAAGGAGGGGGACTATCTCTGCAAATTAAATGCCTCCATTAGCAGAGGTTAAAGCCCCTCACTCATCTTTCAGTGCTGGAATCTGACCGTACCCCAGGACACGAACAGTCTAGGGAGAATTCTCTAAGCTCCAGTGGTGATTAAATGGAAACACAATTAATGCATGCAAATGATTTTAAACAATATTTTGTTTTATAATTGTTTATAATAGTAATGAAATAAAGATGATATGATTATTAAATGTTTGAACTTTTATTAATCATAAAGTCTTATAGTGCTTGTGATTGTTGCAATGGTGGCGTTTTCCTCATGAACAGGTTGAAATTTGTGATTTATCATTCAATTCCAAATTTTTCTTTTTTTTTTTTTTTGGTTTTTGGCCGGGGCTAGGTTTGAACCCGCCACCTCCGGCATATGGGACCGGCGCCCTACTCCTTGAGCAACAGGTGCCGTCAATTCCAAATTTTTCAAAAATGTGTTATGTACTCATCATGATTCTCCCATCAGAATCTCACATGTTTCTCAGAAATAAATTCCACTCCAGACTTTTTGATTGTCAATGCAATTATTTCTCAGTGTTCTTGGAAATAAAACTTAATTTTATAAACTATGTATCAGAAAAGTGAGATTTGAGTAAGTAAAAAAAAAAAATGGTAACGTGATTAATAGGGCCTAAGAAAATAGGATATTAGACTGTGGACTTGAAGTTTATAACAAATGAAGAAGATAAATGGGGAAACTGCCATTAAAACATCAGGAGATGACTGTTTTTAGAACCCATGGCCTGTGACTACTGTGGACCGCAATTAGGAATACAGTAGAACAGATTTAAGAGGTGGGCCAAGCTGATGCTGGTGGCTCATGCCTGTATACTAGCACTCTGGGAGGCTGAGGCAGGTGGATTGCCTGAGCTCAGGAGTGGGAGACCAGCCTGAGCTGTGCGAGACCTCATCTCTAAAAATAGTCAGGCATTGTGGGCACCTGTGGAAAGAGAATAGCTTGAGCCCAAGAGTCTGTGGTTGCTGTGAGCTAGGATGCCATGGCACTCCACGGAGGGTGACAAAGTGAAATGCCCCCCCCCCCAAAAAAAAAGAAAGAGGTAGACCAGGTCTGTGTGTCTCAAAGTAACTCTTTGAACTATTTGTGCTCAGACTTTTGCTTCTCAGAATGTTCTTGTTCTTATTGGAGAACAGAAAACATTGGCTAGGAGGAAAATAAGAAATGAACAAAAACAAACAAATAAACAAAAAAAAGAAAACCCTCTCCATGGCATAGCTGGTGTGATGGGTATCCTTGCGTTATTTTGAAGTTGACATCATAGCTCCAGATAGAGGGGAGATATTTGGAGATAGAAAGATTCTAAGAATTTAGAAGGTAATTGTCACTGTAAAACTCTAAAAACGTAAACAAATATCATGCTCATTACTTTTGGTCCTTTATGAACATTTAATATTTCCAAAATGAATAGCTCTTACATTTTTGCAATTATAATCACAAGGCCTAGTTTAGGCCTTATTAAGACATTACTTCCTGGGCGGCGCCTGTGGCTCAGTGAGTAGGGCACCAGCCCCATATGCCGAGGGTGGCGGGTTCAAACCCAGCCCCGGCCAAACTGCAACCAAAAAATAGCCGGGCGTTGTGGCGGGCGCCTGTAGTCCCAGCTGCTCGGGAGGCTGAGGCAAGAGAATCGCGTAAGCCCAAGAGTTAAGAGGTTGCTGTGAGCCGTGTGACGCCACGGCACTCTACCCGAGGGCGGTGCAGTGAGACTCTGTCTCTACAAAAAAAAAAAAAAAAAAGACATTACTTCCTGGCTGTTGACCAAGGCTCCAAGTTCATCTGATGTCACTTTCTGTTTTGCTCACTACATTGCAGCTACCCTGGTCTTGTTTTAGTTCTTGGTTCCAAACTCTTCTCCTATAGCTAGCCTCAGAGGTAGAAACATTTTATTTTATTGAAGTCTTATGGGCTTTGATATCTCACTTTCTACTAAGTTCTAATGAAAGGAGAAATTATTTATTATGTCCTTTTCATGTCTCTCCTTCATTAGAACGTAAGTACCATGAGAAGCAGAATGATTTCCATTTCCTTTGATATTAAATTATCAATAGATAGTAGACATCGAATATCAATAATAATTTTTGAACAAAAAACATAATCAGATTTAACAGCTATAATGAGAACCAAGTCAGTACAACATGTCCCATCTCTGTATGATTATGGTGGCCTTGTGGCAGGCCTTGGTTGCATGGGAAATGCAGTGCTGGTTTAAAACTAAACCTTTATTTCCAGAATAAATCAGAGAAAAAAATGCATTGGTCAAGACAGCAGAACTTCAACTAGAGAATGTTTTCTCTATGGTCATCTAGAAAATTTGATGAAAATATTAAAAAGGGGAAAATTATTTTTGTAAAATTAACTCTGTTAAAAAAAACTTTACTTCCTTTGGACTTCTCTGGTATTAATCTGAAATCCTCATTTATGCCAAATAGGCTATAAATGACTTGGGGTTTCATATCTTCTAGAAAATAAAGTGATCACAGGCAAGATAATTTCCTTAAAAAAAGAGCATGTCTTTACAGTTTCTAAATTTGTTTTGAATTCACTGCTACATTTCTGACAGTACTCTATGGAAAATTTTTTGGAAAACATTGAACAATTTAAGAAAAAAAAAGCAAGAAAGTAAAGATGGGAGCTTGGACATGGAAAATCCTAGTCCTTCTTCAATAGCAGATTTTGAACACATTATTTGCTTTTTTTGCTCTCAGACAATAAAAATAAACTAAATTTTGGGTAAAAAAGGCGAATTGGTTATTTAGTACCACGATAATAGAGCTATTGACTTGTTAAATATTTTATTTATAAAAATGTGCTTTTGTGCTCTCATCAAGATGGATTCTGATTTATTAGAAACATGTCAGACATTTCAGCAGAAACACACTATTTTTTCATATCTAGCAAATAGAATACAGGTGTGGGACAGCGCCAGCGCCCGGCGCGCTGCAGCGGGTGAGAACGGTCCCCATGTCAGTCTCACCTCACCGGCTGCCGTGGTGACAACCGCTGCGGCTCCCGGTTTCTCGCCGCCTTTGCCTCCAGCAGCCCCGCGTCCCGGCCAAGTCTCCGCCTCCCTTAGCCGCCGCGTGCCCGACTGCGCACAACGTGACCGCATCACGTGACCCGGCGCTGGAAGACCGCGTCCCCGCGCACGTCGGACGGCCAAGGCGCCTCAGGGCAGAGCAGTCTCCACAGTGGCCCTGGGCCAGGAGGCGGTGGTCGCCGCAGCCCCAGTGCCGGCCCTTCCCGGGGACCGACGCCGACGCAGTCCTCCAGAGCCTGCGCGACCGGCAGTGGCTGGAGGCGGTGTTCGGGACCCCGCGACGAGCCTGCCGGGTGCTGCAGCGCACTCACGCCAGGCCCAGCTTAGGCGAAGTGCGCGCGCGGGTGCGCGAGGTACTGCGCCTGGTGCGGGGGCTGCGCGGCCTGAGCCAGGCCCTGCCGGAGACCGAGGCGGACGGCTCCGCCTGGACCCTACTGCACGACCAAGCCCCGCCGCTGCGTGCCCAGCAGGCCTAGCGGCTGCAACCACTGACCCAGACCGTCTATCTGGACGAGGCGCGGCAGAGGCTGGAGAGGGTCCGGCGCCGCCAGCTGAGTCTTCGCGAGAGGGCTCGGGAACGGAAGGCCCAGCGGGAGGAGGCCAAACTATCCGGCCCGGCAGCACGCGGCGGGGGGATGGATGCTGTGCCAGGAACGGTAGTCGCGCGCGGTGAGGCCGGCCAGACGGGTCCGGACGCACAGCTCACAGCGCTGGGTCACGTGACGTGCAGTCGGGCAGGCGGAGGCTGACGGACGCGGAGACTTGGCCGGGAAGCGGGGCTGCTGGATGCCGAGGCGGGGAGCAACGGGGCAGTCGCAGCAGTTGTCACCCGGCAGCCCGTAAGGTGAGACTGACGTGGGGACCGTTGTGACTCGCTGCAGCGCGGTCCCACACCTGTATTCTATTTGCTAGGATTCTGAGTATTGTTGGATTGTATTCATTAGTGAAATTGGGGTGTGTGTGTGTGTTTTTCTTTATGGGTCCTTTTTATGGTTTTGGTATCAGGAAGATATTTGCTCCAGAGGATGAATTGGGAGTGTTCTTTCCTTCTCAGTGTTTTTGAATGGATTCTACAGCATAGGTATGAGCTCTTCTTTGAATGTTTGTTTAAATTCTGGTGTAAAATCATCTGGTCCAGGACTTTTTGTTGCCGTTGTTAGAAGCTATTTTATTTTTGCAATTACTGTGCTTGATATAGGTCTGTTCAAGAGTTTTAATTCTTCCTGGTTAAGTCTAGGTAGGTAGTATGATTCCAGGTATTAGTCCATTTCCTCCACAATGTTAAATTTCTGGGCATAGCAATTTTTGTAGCAATCAGAGATAATCTCTTGTATTTCTGCGACATCTATTCTTATTTTCCCTCTTTCGTTTCTCAGTGAGGTTATTGGAGATCTTACTTTTCTGTTTCTAGTTAGACTAGCCAAAGTTTTATCAATTTTTTTATTTTTATCAATTTTATTTATTTTAAGGAACCAACTTTTTGTTTTGTTAATCTCCTGAATGGTTCTTTTGTTCTCAATTTCATTTTCTTCTGCTCTGATTTTGTTGAATAGAAAAGGAAAGGGAAGACATTGTGTCTTGTTTCTGATTTCTCTGATTTCAAGGGTGGGAAAGCATTCGCTCTTTCATCCTCAAGTATGATACTAGCTATGAGTTTGTTTTGTTGATGTTACTATATTAAATTGAAGTTTCCTTCTATATTCCTATTTTGGTGAGTTTTTTAATTAGGAAGGGCATATTGAGTTTTGCTATGCTTTTTCTTGCACCTATTGAAACGATCATGAAGTTTCAGCAGAGAGATCTGCAGTTATTCTAATATTCTTACCTTTGTACGTTATAGTTTTCTTTCGCCGGGCTGCTTTGAGAATCTTCTCTTTCATGTTAACTTTAGTGAATCTAATTATGATATGTCTGGGAGATGGCTTATTGGGGTTGAATCGTGCTGGGGTTCTGAAGCTGTCTGCTATCTGAATTTCAGATTCTCTAGGCATGTCTGGAAAATTTTCTTTCATAATTTCATGTAGAAGGGCCTCTGTGCCCTTGGCAGCCACTTCATCGTTCTCCGAAATTCCTATAACCCTTATGTTGTTTTTTCCCTTGCTTCATACTTACTGTTATTCTCTTCTTAGTTTATAAATTCTCTTGACCATGATTTGAATTATTCATTTTATGGCTTATCCATAATAAATTATTTGTTCCAGACATACTTTCTCTTGTCACCCTTATGCTTTATGGTTCTTCTGAGTTCTCTTTGCTATTTTAGTATCAACTAAAGCCAGATCATTAAGGATGTATATATACATATATACCATACCATATCATATATATAGAGAGACCTTTATTTTTTTCTTTCAACATTTCCCCCTATATTCATTTTTCTTGTGTATATAACATTTCATTATTGCCTTCTTTAATAATAATTTCATTTTTGATAGTTTTTCTGCCCCTATTATTTGTTTTTCCTCCCAATTTTACCCTGTAAGATTTTATGTTTGTTAATTTTGGTTTGATATATAGTATTTTTGTTTTTCTTCTCTGTTTGGTGGAGGTGGGGTCCTGTGTCTGCTTAGGCTGGCAATGAGCTGCAGATGTCAAGGACACCCAACCCAGCACCCCCATAGGTTGGGGGTTTTTAGCTGTGTGTCAAAGTACCCTACTATACACCT
Source organism: Nycticebus coucang (assembly GCF_027406575.1). NCBI lineage: Eukaryota > Metazoa > Chordata > Mammalia > Primates > Lorisidae > Nycticebus > Nycticebus coucang. Next base: position 50,386,453 of record NC_069787.1, on the reverse strand, counting down.
CTATTACTCCTGTTTCTCTCTTTTTGAGCCACTCTTCTTTTCGTCAATCTTCCCTTTTACTCACCCCCTTTCCTTTCTCTTTTTTCTTTTTTTTTTTTATATTTTATCCCTTCTTGGTCTTCAATATTTTCATCCTTTTAGTCCTGTACTAAAAGGACAAATCAACACCTTAGGTAAGAGTCATGGTTACTTAAAGAGCAAGAGGAAGTGAAAGGATGAAAACAGGCAAGAAGAAAACACTCATGAGGAAGACTCAGCAGAAAAATCTGGCAACATAAAAAACCAGACCAGAGCAATCCCCACAAGGGACCATAAGGTAGTTATTGCAAAGGATTCTACTTATGAAGAAATGTAAGAAACGACAGAAGGGGAATTTAAAATACCGATGATAAAAACAATGAAGGAAATTGCTGAGAAAGTGGAAAATTTCCAAAAGGAAATAAAAAACCAGAAATTAAATAAGAGATGAATGATATGAAGAATACAGAAAGGACATAGCAGAGCTGAAGGAATTGAAGCAGTCAATTAGGAAACTTAAAGATGTAGCAGAAAGTAACAATAACAGATTAGACCATGCAGAAGAATCTCAGGGGTAGAGGACAAAGCTTTTGAACTAACTCAGTTAAAGAGTCAGAAAAAAATAAAAAAGAAGAAGAGAGAGAGAGAAAGCGGAATGCTCACTGACAGAATTATGGGACTTCATGAAGCATTCAAACATGTGAGTTATAGGTGTCCCAGAAAAGGAAGAAGAACACCCCAGCAGAATGGAAGCCATACTAGAGAATATGATGAATGAAAAATTCCCAAACATCACCAAAGATTCAGACACACTCTTTTCAAAGGGATATCAGACCCTAGGTCACCTGAACTCAAATAGAGCTTCTCCAGGACACATTGTGATGAACATGTCCAAAGTCAAGACAAAAGAAAAGATTCTGCAAGCCCCAAGGAGTAAGAACCAATTGATCGACTTGGGAAAATCCATCAGGGTGACAGCAGACTTCTCCAATGAAACTTTTCAAGCCAGAAGACAATGCTTATCTACCTTTAATTTACTTAAACAAAACAATTTCCAGACCAGAATTCTATATCCTGCTAAGCTAAGCTTCAAAATTGACAAAGAAATCAAATCCTTTACTGATCTGCAAACATTAAGGAAGTTTCCCACAAGACCATCTCTACAGGAAACACACAGATCTACTCTACACGCTGACGTCACAATGGACCACCAGCAAAGCACCCAGAAAATAAAGGACAAAACTAGCTTCCACAATGATGTGAAAGATAAAACTAGGCAACTGGACTTTCACAAAATAACATGAATAGAACGCTATCACATTAATAAATGTTAATGGCTCGAATTCCCTACTAAAGGGACATAGATTTGCTGATTGGATTAAAAAACACAAGCCATCCATTTACTGTCTGCAGGAAACACACCTAGCCTCAAAGCATAAATTAAAACTCAGGGTTGAGGGATGGAAAACAATTTTTCAGACAAATAAAATTCAGAAGAAAAGAGGGATTGCAATCTTATTTTTGGATACAAGTGAATTTAAAGAAACTGAAGTCAAAAAAGACAAAGATAGACACTTCATATTGGTCAAGGGAAAAATACAATGAGAAGACATTTCAATTCTAAATATTTAGGCACCCAACTTAAATGCTCCCAGATTCCTGAAACAAATCTTAGAATTATGTCTCAGCAATATGATATCCTGTAACACCATAATAGCAGAGGTCTTTAATACTCCTGTAACAGAGCTGCACAGATCCTTTAAACAGAAACTAAACAAAGATACAAGGGACTTAAATGTGACCCTAGAATAACTGTCCTTGATAGACGTATATGGGATACTCCATCCAAAAGCTAAAGAATATACATTCTTTTCATCAGCCCATGGAACATTCTCCAAAATTGATCATATCTTAGGACACAAAACAAACTTCAACTAAATCAAAAGAACTGAAATTTTACCTGATATCTTCTCAGACCACAAGGCATTGAAAGTGGAATTCAACAAAAACGCTCAACCCCACACAAAGGCATGGAAATCAAACAACCTAATGCTAAATGACAGTTGGGTGTAGGAAGAGATAAAAGAGGAAATCACTTAACTTCCTTGAGCATAACAACAATGAAGACACAAGTTACCAAAACCTGTGGGATACAGCAAAAGCAGTCCTAAGAGGAAAATTTATTGTATTAGATGCCTACATCTAAAAAGTACATCAACAAACTCACAAACCATCTTATGGAATTGGAAAAAGAAGAATACAATCCTAAACCCAGCAGAAGAAATGAAATATCCAAAATTAAATCAGAGATTAACAACATTGAAAACAAAAGAGTCATTCAGAAAATTAATTAAACAAAAAGTCTTTTTTTTAATAAAAAAAAAATAGGTAAACCTTTAGCCAGACTAACTGGACACAGAAAAGTAAATCTGTAGTAACTTCAATCAGAAATGATAAAGGGGAAGTAACAACAATGCTACAGAGATACAGGAGATCATCTCTGAATACTACAACAAATTCTATGCCCAGAAATTTGTAAAGTGAAGGAAATGGATTGATATCTAGAATCACATCCTCTCCCTAGACTTAACCAAGAAGAAAGAGACATCCTGAATAGACCTATTTCAAGCACTGAGATCAAAGAAACAATTAAAAATTCTCCCAACAAAAAAATGCCCTGGTCTGGATGTCTTCACACCAGAATTCTATCAAACCTTCAACAAAGAGCTTATACCTATACTGCAGAAATTATTCCAAAAAACTGAGAAGGAAGGAATCTTCCCCAACATGTCTACAAAGCAAACATTACCCTGATATGAAAACCAGGAAAAGGCCCAACTAAAAAAGAGAACTTCAGACCAATTTCACTAATGAATAAATACACAAAAATCCTCAACAAAATTCTAGCCAACAGATTACAGCTTCTCGTTATAAACAGTCACATCATGACCAAGTAGCTTTCATCTCAGGGATGCAAGGCTGGTTTAACATACACAAATCCATAAACGTAATTCACTACATCAGCAGAAGCAAAAACAAAGACCATATGATCCTCTGAATAGATGAAGAAAAAGCATTTGATAAAATTCAACATCCTTTTTAAATTAAAACCTTGAAGAATATAGGCATAGGTGGCACATTTCTTAAACTGATTGAAGTTATCTACAAAAATCCACAGCTAATATTTTACTGAATGGAGTAAAACTGAAAGCTTTTCCATTTAGAAATAGAACCAGCCAGGGTTATCCTCTATCACCACTACTATTCAACACAGTGCTGAAGGTCTAGCCAATAAATCAGGACAGAGAAGGAAATAAAGGGCATCCAATGGGAGAAGAGGAAGTCAATCTCTTCCACTTCGCTGACGCTATGATCTTATACTTAGAGAACCCCAAAGACTCACCCACTAGATTCCGGGAAGAAATCAAAAAATACAGTAATATCTCAGGATATAAAATCAATGTCCACAAATCAGTAGCCTTTGTATACACCAAGGCTATAAAATCTGGTCCACAAATCAGTAGCCTTTGTATACACAAGAGCCAAGATGAGAAGGTAATTAAGGACACAATCCCCTTCACAGTAGCTTTAAAGAAAATGAAATACCTAGGAATATACCTAACAAAAGAGGTGAGGGAACTCTATAAAGAAAATTACAAAACCCTAAGAAAAGAAAAAACAGAAAATATTAACTAATGGAAGAACATACCATGCTCATGGCTGAGAAGAATCAACATTGTTAAAATGTCTATACTTCCCAAAGCAATCTACAGGTTCAATGCCATCCCATTAAAATACCAACATCATACTTTCAAGACTTGGAAAAAATAATTCTTCATTTTGTATGGAACCAGAAAAAAACCTGTATAGCTAAGGCAATTCTTAGCAATAAAAATAAAGCCAGGGGCATCAGCCTATCAGACTTTAGGCCATACTACAAGGCCATAATGATTAAAACAGCATGGTATCGGCACAGAAATAGAGACCTAGACATCTGAAACCACATAGAAAACTGTGAGATGAAACTAACATCTTATAGCCACCTAATCTTTGATAAACCAAACAAGATTACATGCTAGGAGAAAGAATCCCTATTCAAAATGGTTGTGGGAGAACTGGATAACGACATGTAAAGAACTAAAACTGGACCTGAACCTTTCTCCACTCACAAAAATTGATTCAAGACGGATAAAAGATCTAAATCTGAGATATAAAACAACAAAAGTCCTCAGAGAAAGTGTGGGGTAAACACTTAAAGATACTAGCCTGGGGAAAGACTTTATGAAGAAGACTTCCATGGCAATTGCAACAGCAACAAAAATAAACAAATAGGACTTAATTAATCTGAATAGCTTCTGTACAGCTAAGGACAAAACAACCAAAGCAGACAACCTTCAGAATAGGAAAATATATTTGCATATTATGAATCAGACAAAAGCTTGATAACTAGGATCTACATAGAACCCAAAGTAATCAACATGAAAAAAGCCAACAACCCCTCTTATCAATGGGCAAGAGAGATAAACAGAACTTTCTCTAAAGAAGATACATGAATGGCTAACAAACATAAGAAAAAATGCTCATTGTCTCCAAACACCAGAGAAAGGTAAATCAAAACCACCCCAAAATATCACCTAATCCCAGTGAGAATGGCCCACGTCACAAAATCTCAAAACTGCAGATGCTGGTGTGGATATGAAAAGAAGGGAACACTTTTACACTGCTGGTGGGACTGCAAACTAATACAACCTTTTTGGAAGGAAATATGGAGAATCCTCCAACAACTCAAACTAGACCTCCCATTTGATCCTACAATCCCATTACCTGGCATCTAGCCAGAAGGAAAAAAAAAATCATTTTATTATAAGGATATCTGCACTAGACTGTTTATCACAGCTCAATTTACAATTGCCAAAATATGAAAATGGCCTAAATGCCCACCAACCCAGAAATGGATTAACAAGTTGTGGATATGAAACCATGGAATACTATTCAGCCATTTAAAAAGATGGAGAGTTTACATCTTTTGTATTAAACTGGATGGAATGGAACACATTATTCTCAGTAAAGCATCACAAGAATGGAGAAGCAAGAATCCTGTGTACTCCATTCCGATATGAGGACAACTGATGACCTAGTATATGGTGGGGAGTGGAGGGAAGTGGGTGCAGGGAGAGGGAAGTGGTGGGGTAGGGGGTTATGGGGTGTGACACACCTCTTGGGGATGGGTCACAATTATAAAGGAACTTAACCTAACAAATGAAATCAGTGTAACCTGGTTCTCTGTACCCTCAATAAAGCCCCAACAATTAAAAAAAAAAAGAGCAATCATCATATAATTAAAATGCAATATACTAGGTTATCAGAACTCATGTTTTTAATAGCAATACTAGAAGAAAAATGGCATTATATTATTTTATAACTAACAATGGCAAGGCTAAAGCATAATCTTATCCCAAAAAGTTTCATGGAAATTCTTTAAACTAGTTATTATTGTTTAAGCTACTTATTATTGAGAGATTACACTTCTATAAGTTTTTCTGCAGCCGCTAAAAAGAACAGTGTATATGTGTGTGATACTTTACAGTTGTTACTCTATTCCATAGTTATAAATCTTGAAAATTAAGAGCTATTTATTCAGTGAAAATGAAAAAAAAAAAATTCAATGGGGAGACTTCCAGTTCCCAGTCCAGCACGAACAATTGCAATCAGTGTAACCTGGCTTATTGTACCCTCAATGAATCCCCAACAATAAAAAAAAAAAAAAAAAAGAAATATGAAAGCTGTCCCATCCACTCACACAGCAAGAAAAAAGCTGAAAAGACTGAGAATCAACAATTCTTCTTAGATCATCAGAGAACTGAGATCATCATACAAACCAATGCTCCCCAAATAAAGAGACAGGTGGATACAGAGAATAACAACTTACTGGATCAGAAGCCCAGGAGCAAAACAGTCCACAGGGATCAATACACTGTAACTTCTCTGTCCTTATTTAAAGTCTTTCCCTCTTTTACTAAAATTTGTCTTCCTCTCACTCATGCCCATTAGTATCAGAAAATAATCTTTTTTCAAAATTATCATCATTTAAAGTTTTCCCTCTGTTACATTAAATATTCATATCTCAAGGTCAAAACTTGTCTCCCAAGTGTCAGATCTATGCTTCTAACAGTTTGGTAAAAATCTCTAAATGGAATTCCTATTACTAACTAAAATACAAACTAAAAATCTCAAAACAAGTTGTACTTCCTGAAAATAACCTTCCTCCTGATAATAATGCCACTGTTCTCCTGGTTTCTCAAGACAGAAAACCTGAGAATCATTTTCAAATTACTGTCATGTATTTACCACTGTTCCATTTACATACCTTTTAATTCTTGTAAACGTAATAATTCAGGTTTAAGTCACTACTTAAGACCATGAAATAACCTCCTAATAGATCATCCAACATAAAATAAGTCTTATTTTGGCCTATAGTCTTATATATTACCTATGAAGTAAACTATATAAATTTCAATATTACCCAAACATACTACCCTACACTGCTGTTTTCACGCATTTTTTCCTACTATTTATGATACCTTTATGAAAGCTTATAAATCCTCCAAAAATCTCTTCCTCCTGAAACCTATTTGGAAGTAAGATCTTTTCACTGAATTTAATCTCTCCTTCCTTTGAATCTTTGCAACATCTTGCACCATAATACATTCCTTTTATTCTATTTCAATCATACTTTCAACAATATTCAAAGAGCATCTGTTATAAGCCAGGCAATATAAATATTAGGTGCTGGGTATAGAAAGTCAGTAAGAGAGAAATGGATACCACCCTCATTGAGCCTATAAACTAGTATTGAAGGTAAGGTTATTTACATCTTACTTATATCCTCACCCTAATCCTCAAAAGGATTCAAAAATCATTAAAGGCAAGGTATGTAACTTTGAATTTTCCATGACACCATCACAAGACAATATATACATTTAACAAAATATTCTATTGAGCGTAACTAAAAATATATCTCATAGAAAGTTATGACCATTATTGCAAAAAAAATGTGTAAAATTTAAGCTAAGAAATTTGGGGCCCTAAAAAGCAAATAATTTATCTTAAGGTAATTTATTATTTTATACATGTGTATATAAGCTATGTGAGTCTACTCAAAAAGATAAATAATGAAATAATGAAATCTCTACCAAGGAAGCAGAGCAGAAAAAGAATTTAGTAAAGAAAGGGGGGGAAACACAGTCAATTACAAAAGCCAACATCTTTTTTTAATGGTATGTTATAGCCATCCACAACTGGTAAACTGAAGAGCATTCACCAAAAGGAGTGCAAAATTAACTCCAAAGGATATTAAAAGGAGTACAAAATTAACTCCAAAGGATGTTAAAATGAGTACCAAAATCCATTCTCCTCCATAGAACAGAGTTGTTAACTGAGAAACAAGACTATTCAGCCTCAATCTAAATTTTCTCAAACCCCCTAAATCGTGGAGTGACCAAGTACTTTTCCCAATGAAATGTTAATAAAAATGATGTCTGCTACTTCTGTCTCATAAGATTGTATACATTAGTCAGCTTAGTTTGGCCCAATTAATACACCATGCATGTGGCAATTTTTACCTATTTTATAAAGCATTTTGATACTGTTTGATACTCAGGTGGCAAATACAATTGTTTCTTTCTAGAATAAGCTGATTAAAATGTTATTCTTAAAATTTTATCATTATACTACCAATTATGACACTGTCTGTACCAATTATGACATTGTCTGCAAGAAAAACACAACTTTGGAGAAGTTATAAATTTCAAATTGATAAGTCACATTGGAATCTTCATTCCACTTAGAAAGAATTTATGTGAATGCAGGATGAAACTCTTAGTCCTTTAATAAAACAACTTTAAAATAATAACTGATCATAGATCCACGTTCTTATGACCCTTTCATTGTTTAGTAAGGAAAGCAGATTCAGAAGTCAGAAGAGTATAGTAGCATAGGGGTACCTCCATTAAAACCAGACAAATTATAGTTAATAGAGTCCATAATGAACACTTGAGTAGAAAATGAATTAAAGTATTATATAATGATATAGGCCATTCTTACAATACATTTCTTTTACTTCTGTTTTTGAGTTGTTTGTTTGTTTTTGAGACAGAGTCTGACTCTGTCTCCCCAGCTTGGAATGCCATGGGTGTCAGCCTAGCTCACAGCAACCTTAAACTTCTGGGCTCAAGGTATCCTCCTGCCTTGGCCTCCCAAATACCTGGGACTACAGGCATCCTGACTAATTTTTCTGTTTTTAGTAGACGTGAGTCTAGCTGTTGCTCAGTCTAGTCTCAATCGACTCAGCTCAAGGGATCCTCCCTACCCCTGCCTCCCAGAGTGCTAAGATTACAGACGTGAGCCATTGTGATGTTTCTATCTTGAAAATGGTTTTTAGACTGACCACATGTACTTTTGTAATGATAATATACTGATTATACAATCACAATTTTACATATTATACATATTTATATAATTATGTACATAATTATTTCTAATTATATAATTTACTATTATATGTAAAAGACAGTATTGTACTAATTAAAAAAAACAGGTTTAAACAACGACATGCTCACACAAGAAAAAACTATTAAATTCAAGTGGGGGGAAGGGAGGAGAGGGGAGGAGGTTGGTAAGCTCTCACCTAGCAAGCGCAATATAGGGGTATACTGTGGGTGAAGGGCTCAACTGCAATTTGGACTTTACCTAATGCAAACAACATAACCTAATTGTTTATACCAATATATTAATCTGAAATTTTAAAAAAAGCAGACGTTTTAGAGGTGGCGCCTGTGGCTCAAGGAGTGGGGCTCCGGTCCCATATGCCAGAGGTGGCGGGTTCAGACCGAGCCCCTGCCAAAAACCAAAATAAATAAATAAATAAATAAATAAAGAGTAAACAGAATAACCTCCATTATTGTTGATATTTTCTATAAATAAATCCATGCAAAAGTTTTCAACCTTCAGAAGTGAATAACTCCTAATTTATAAAGGTAAAATTCCACAGAACAATAAGAGCTAGATACTTATAGAACTGTAACATTACCTGAAGAGTTTTAATATATAAATATCATGACCTAATAATTCAGAAAACATATAACAGGCTACAAGCAAATACAATAATGAAGAATGATCTGACTAAAGTGATTTCAAAATAGTAATGCTTTACACATAATCACCCTGACATTATTAATGAACATTACCTCAGAAATTTGAAAATAATTTTAACAATCTACTACCCAAGGCAAATATAATAATTTTTAATATTTATTATAACACCAACCTGTTCCAATTTTGTATTTTAGCATCCTTGACTTGCAGGATTTCTAGAACTTTTCTGTCTTTTGCTTCAGATTTCTGTTTTTCTCTAGATACAAAAATATATACACACCAAGAGATTATTGGTCATAATTCATAGCTAATAGTTTAAATTTTTACATCCTAATAAATATCCCTTTAAAATATAGAAAATTAAATCATCTTGTGTTGACAGCTCTTTCAAAATTAATCAAAAACCATATGGCAAGCAACAGTAACTTACCACTGTTGACAACTTCATGCTATAAAAAAGTTTAGTTTCCATATTTAGATATATGATTTAAAAACACATAAACATGGTTTAACTTTCACTGTAATAACCATAATATCATCAATTCAAAAATAATTTAAATACAGTAAACAGATTAGTAAATATTAGTTAAGTTAAAGATTTTATATACAAAGTTGTATTAGGGATAAACTATTACCATTTTTAAGGAAGAGTTCCAAAACAGAAAGAGGCACAGATTTAGTAATAATCAAGATCCCATAACACTGGAATATCTGGATTTCTGACACCTTTTATACGTTTCTAGTCTCTGAGAATACTACAAAATATACTAAATGGTAGTTAAATAATCAATCTACCCAGAAGAAAATAAATCGTTTTATCATAAGGACATTTGCACTAGAATGTTCATTGCAGCTCAATTCACAATTGCCAAGATGTGGAAGCAACCCAAGTGCCCAACAACCCATGAATGAATTAATAAACAGTGGTGTATGTATACCATGGAAAACTATTCAGCCATAAAAACATGGAGACTTTACATATCTTTCCGGAAAACATAAAATCATACTACTTTCAAATAATGACTATCTTCTAAAAATAAACAAATACAACTTTAGAAATGAAAATGAAGGGAAAGGAAAGGAAAAAACAGGGCTCAAGATATTACATAATCAGGCTGTCACTGGTCAATTTACATCATTAATAAGGAGAAATTTATTAGACACTGATTTATATTTTTAAAAATTTTTAAAAATAGATGTAACAAATATGTATGTGTATGTACCTAAATGACCCAAGAATCAAAGAATGTACAGATAAGAAAAAAGGAAAGTACCTTCACCTCTTACTGTATTTTACTGAAAGTCTTATAAGCACAAAGGCATATGAGAAGGAGCACCAGTCAAAAGAACATACCACTGGTTATGAGAGATAAGCTGAAGGTAGAATAGTTCATTAAAAAATTTAGTATGATGTAAGCACGCCAATTTGTACAAATAATCAACACACTGAAATGGGCATAAATATATTTATGATCTATATACAAAATACTTAATAAAAAATAAATAAAAATTAAAAAATAAAAAATTAAAAAAAATTTACAATAGACTTTCAATAGGTTAGCATCATTAAGTTCATACTTCACCCACCCTCTCTTGTCTAAATATATTTTATTAAAAGAAAAAAAATTATATAAAAAATTAAAGTGACACAACAGCATCCCTGAGGATCATGAACTAAACAGAAATATACAGATTTGAATGAGGATGAAGCTGTTCTTTGCTGTCCTCCAGATCTAGACACAGGCTGAGGCGGAAAGGAGCTTGACTTCCCATGGTAATAGAGATAAAAAGTGATTTGCTCAATATGTAGAAGCATAGCCAGGCTCACTGCTTGCAACCAAAGACTGGGGTGGGAAAGCTAACTCATGAATGGAAGCTGGATAAAACAACTTTCCGTCCTTACCTAAAACTAAAACTTATATGAAAGTAAAGTATGGCAAAAGTTTATAGATACAGCAACACAATCAGGAGTTGAGTCAAAGCATTCTGCCACTGAGGCTAAACTTGTGCTGGTACTAGCTATAAGATCCCCAAACAATCAACATAAAACCTATTTCAGGAAGGGAGCAGAAGTGAGGTTGACAATTTTGAAGCAACCATAAAATCTGTACAAAGAAATGGGAGTTAAATAAGGGGAGGTAGAGGAAAGAGGCAGAAGAAAACAGTAACAGCAACCTTCTACCTCAAGATGTGACCCACAGTCTCGGCGCATGTGGCTCAAGCAGCTAGGGCGGCAGCCACATACACCTGGATCTGGCAGGTTCAAATCTAGCCCCAGACCCACCAATGACGGCTGCAACCCCAAAATAGCTGGGCGTTGTGCCAGGTGCTCCCAGCTACTTGGGAGGCAGAGGCAGGAGAATCGTTTGAGCCCAGGAGTGGGAGATTGCTGTGAGCTGTGAAGCCACAGTTCTCTACCCAGGGCGACAGCTTGAAGCTCTGTCTCAGAAAAAAAAAAAAAAAGATGTGACCCACAAACAAGAAATTCCAAAATAAATGAACCCACATACACAGACACTATTCAAGTCAAAAATTCAGACCTCAAGACAAAATGATAATAGAATATACAAAAAAAGGATTTTAAAATACGTTTCCTTAAATACACAAAAGATTAAAGGTTAGAAACAAAAACAAGAAATAAAATAAGAACAGGTAGATCTGAAAAAATCTATTAAAACTCTTGAAAATAAACATTGTAATCACTAAAACAAAACAAAAAAATATTAAATGGACTAAGCCCAAAATTAGACATAAAAAGCGAATTTAGTGGAATGAAGGGTAAGTAACAAGGATTCGTCTAGAACGCCACTTAGAAAAATGGTGAGAATTAAGCATATATTAATGTGAGATAAAAAGAAAGAAAGATGGTGAGATTAAAAACATGAAAACAGATTAACCATATGTAGAAGAATGAAACTGGACCCACGCTTCTTACCACTGACAAAAATGACTCTCACTGGATAAAAAATTTACATTTAATATATGAACCAATAAAAATCCTAGAAAAGGTATGGGAAAAACTCTTAAGGTTATTGGGCTAGGGAAAGAATTTATGAGGAAGACCCGCTAGGCAATTGCAGCAACACCAAAAATGAATAAATGGGACATAATCAAGCTAAAAAGCTCTGCACATCTAAGCATACAACAATTAAAGCAAACAGACCACCTTCACCATGAGAGAAGATATTTGCATACTATGAATCTGACAAAGGACTGATAACTAGCATCTACAGAGAACACAAATTAATAAGAGCAAACAATCCCATTTATAAATGGGCAAGAGATCTGAACAGAAACTTCTCTGAAGAAAACAGACAAATGGCCAACAAACAAACATGAAAAAATGCTCATCGTCCCTAGTCATCAGAGAAATGCAAATCAAAATCACTCTGAGATATCATCTAACCCTAGTCAGACTAGCCCATGGATGTGGAGAAAGGGGAATACTTACACTGCTATTGGGACTGCAAACTAATAACAGCCTCTTTGGAAAAAAGTATGAAGAATCCTTAAAGAGCTAAAAGTATCTACCCAGAAGAAAATAAATCATTTTATCATTAGGACATTTACACTAGAATGTTTACTGCAGCTCAATTTACGATTGCCAAGATATGGAAGCAACCCAAGTGCCGAACAACCTGTGAGTGAATTAATAAACGGTGGTATATGTATACCCTGGAAAACTATTTAGCCATAAAAAGATGGAGACTTTACATTATTTGTATTAACATGGATGGAGTTGAAACACATTCTTCTTAGTAAAGTATCACAAAATTAGAAAAGCAAATATCCAATATACTCAATACTAACCTGTGGCTCAGTGAGTAGGGCGCCAGCCCCATATACCGAGGGTGGCGGGTTCGAGCCCAGCCCTGGCCAAACTGCAAAAAAAAAAAAAAAAAAAAAAATAGCCGGGTGTTGTGGCGGCGCCTGTAGTCCCAGCTGCTCGGGAGGCTGAGGCAAGAGAATCGCGTAAGCCCAAGAGTTAAAGGTTGCTGTGAGCCGTGTGATGCCATGGCATTCTACCCGAGGGTGGTACAGTGAGACTCTGTCTCTACAAAAAAAAAAAAAAAGAAAAGAAAAATACACACCCACACAAGAAAAATACAAGTATATTTGGGTGGGGGGAGGAGAAGGGAGAAAAGGAGGGAGAGTGGTAAGGTCTCATTTAATGTGCACAATGTAAGGGTTTACAGCACACCACTTGGATGAAGGGCTCCACCACAACTTGAACATTACCTTAGAAATGCAAACAATGTAACCTAATCATTCAAAATCTGAAGTAAAAAAAAACAAACATGAAAACACAGTTGAGGTGTGTAAGTTTCACTTGGAAACTCTTAACGCATGCTTTAAATGTTCTGAAATAGTACATGGGTTGAAAAATACAGTCTTATTTTAAGAGATAATTATTGAGAATACTTTAAAATTAAATAAAGTCCTTAGATTGAAGGAATACCTACCTTTTTTTTTTTTGAGACAGAGTTTCGCTATGTTGCCCTCTGTAGAGTCCGGTGACGTCACAGCTCATAGCAACATCAAACTCTTGGGCTTAAGTGATTCTCTTGCCTCAGCCTCCCAAGTAGCTAGGACTACAGGTGCCTGCCACAACACCTGGCTATTTGTTGTCATTGTTATTTAGCAGGCCCAGCTGGGTTCGAACCCACCAGCCCCAGTATGCAGATAATCACATTTATCAGTCATTCATTCAACAAGTATTTACATGGGTGGCGCCTGTGGCTCAAGGAGTAGGGCACCGGTCCCATATGCCGGAGGTGGCAGGTTCAAACCCAGCCCCAGCCAAAAACAAAACAAAACAAACAAAAAAAAAACACAAGTATTTACAGGCACATATTATGTGACTGGCATTCTCCTGGTGATACCGGAGGTAACAAAATAAACCATAATTCCTTCATGGAATTAACATTTTAGTACAGAGGTACTGAAAACAAATAACATATTCATGAATACAGTGTATATCAAGTAGTTAATAAGCACAATAAAGAATAAATTAGCGCAATGTGTTTTAACTTTTTATCTCACAGCAGACTTGAACCTACAGTAAAACTTCTGTGCATACTTAAATTATGTTGATCAAACAAAAGAGTAAAATAAAGAATATATTTACTGTGCTTTGAATTTCTTTTGAAAATCCATGTTTAACAAGGTGGTACTGACTGAATGTGTCTGCACAAAATTCATATACTAACACTCTTAATAATCAATATGTCTGTACTTGGAGGTAGAGTCTTTGGAGGCAATTAGACCATGAGGACAGAGCACTTATTAATGGGAGAAGAGCCCTTACAAGATGACACTCTGAGAGATGATCTCTCTCTGCCACATAATGCTATAAGAAGAAAGCAGCCATCTGCAATATAGCCTTCTAAGGAATTGGCTGCCACCTTAATTTGGTAATTCTGAGCCTCCAGAATTGTAAGAAAGAAAAGTTTGTTGTTTAAGCCACCCTATTTATAGCATTCTAGGAACCAAAAGTGACTAAGATACAAGGTCTTAAGCAATTCCGATGTACACTGAAGTCTGAGAGTCACTGAAATAATAATGGACACATTTCTTAATAGATTAATCAGAGTCACATAAAACCCAAAGGCCATAAACTAAATATTAAGCAACATACAGAATACAAGCTTGAAAAGTATACCTCGATGATATATTTTACAACAAAAAATCTCCAAAACTGACTACTATGCCATAATTTGGAAATTGAGAAATAATCACAACTCAAAATTTATATGGAGATTTGTCTAGCAGCTCCTGGTGGTATGGGACATCTAATATTTTCATAAAAGGAAAACGCTCCCAAGAGAAAACAGTGCTACAAGAGGAATACAATATTTTTTACTCAAAAAAATAAGACAAAAAAATTGTTTCGAGTTTAAAATATTACCACCTATCTGGTCGATTCAATTAATACAGATTCCACATATTTACAAAACATAAAAAGGTTCCTATTAAAAAAAAAGAATACTGTCAAGAAGTTGATGATGATCAATGACTGAGACAAACTCCTGTTTAGCTCATTAGAACCACTGATGTGCAATAATGATGTGAGCTAAGAATATTTGCAGACTTCTTTAGAATGAAAAATGAAGTGAAGAGAGGCTGTCAAGTCTGTACAAATTTAAAGCTCCACTTTTCCCAAGAGTACTAACCACATGAACATTTAACACTGAATTACCATGCTAACTTTTTGCCATTTTTTTAAACTGAGAAGAAAAAAAATCCGAGAAGTTATTAATTCATTAAGAAACAAATTTTATCATGTTATCGACTATGCCACATATCGTACCCATATATTACACACTATCACAGAATCATAATTTCTGGGTTTGAGCCCATTTTTAATGAGATATCAAAATGAAATATTAGAGTCCAAAAGAAACATTTAGCTATAAATGAGGTAGTAATATTGTTCTAAATTTGAAAACAAAGAAAAAAGAAAAACTTACTGAAGTTGATTATTCTTAATTAACAGATAAAAATAATATACAAAATAAAGCTACTCTGACTAGCATTTTCTTTCATGTGAATACAGCATCTAAGAAAATATGGATTTTATATATATTAATGGCTTTCAATTTAAACACATTCCCTATTTCTACTAAACACTTAGATTCTAAACAGTAAGATTAATAAAAATGGAAGTTTAGAGAAATGAAAATTATATCACCAAATTATTTATCTTTTGATTTATAAATTATTCCAAATTATTTTCCTATTTTGAATATGCACAATGAATTACTAGAATGGTACTATAAATAAAATACCAATAAAATTCGAAAGAGAATTTACAGAAATATTTTATAAACAATATTTTACTCCACAGAAAAGTAACTTTTTTAAACATCCTCTAACATGCAGAATAAAAATAATTCAACAGATCTTCATACATACAAAAACTTTACTATAAAGTATGTTAAAGGTCCAAATATATTTAATATACCTATTTTGCTTTTATACAGAACTTAGTTTTCATTATGTGATACAGAATTTATATTTTATATTTAATATAAACATTTAAAGCTATATCTAAAAACCAAAATTTGTGCAGAAGGCCTCACACATGAAAAATCTTTTTTCCTCCTGTTCAATCGGGTAGATCCAAACTAGAGCATAGAAGAGTCAGGCTACAACATCTGAATCTGTAAATTGTGGTGTATTGATATAAACAGATAAGCAATAATTAATAGGACATAACTATTTAGATTTAAAATATTTCTAAATATCAGATACTTTTATTCATTTAATACTATCAGTAAACATACAAAGCTCGAACTGAAAAGAAAACGTTTTTTCTAATTTAGTTACAATTACATGACTATTTCCCCGATTTTACTATATTTCTTTTTCTTTTAAATACTTGTCCAGATATTACTGTATAATCAATATTATGTAAAACATCACAAAAGAAATGGAAAAAATTGTGCATCTATATGCATTTAGTAATTGTGCAAATATTTTTCACCCCAAATCTAGAAGTCTCTTACACTGTTCAAAAATATCAGCACTTCAGAACAGACTGTTTTAACATCTGCACATCACCAGGGTTGCCCCTAAGGATTTTTAAATGATGCCTGCATGTGCTGAATAAAGTGCTAGCTTGCACGTTGCGTTTCAAACTATGTCCTGAGCAGCCATCCAGTTGGTATAACACCAGCTGAATTCCCACAGGCCATTGTTCACTTAGGCTTGACTGCAAATATCATGTCAATATTTTGTGCTCTGATGTGCAGATATGCATACATGCAAGCTGTATAATACTTCCTTTTCCATGGAATGTTGACTTATGTTCAATGTTTCTTGAATTTGTAATAAAACCAGAAATAAGCTCTCATCAAATGAAGGCAATCACAATTTTTTTAAATTAAAAACAAGTTATGTTTCTGTATTGTCTTCTGCCATGTACATGACTTTTAACTAACTATTCTTCACTATAATCTCATAATTATTTAATTTAAAGGTCTTCATAAAAGTTAAGATCGTCTATCAAGCTCCTCACCTCCGCTGTACAAGTTCAATCGTGTTTCTTCACAGTTTGTTGTATGTTCTCTGACCTTCAACATTAGAGTGGTCCCAACTTAACACTTTTCTATTAGTCTCATGACCATCCATTCAATATAACTGCCTAGGCAAACATGGCTTTTTCAATAAGAAAAGTGCTCAGAAAAAAATGTATTTATGTCCTGGGTGGAACTTCCAGCAGCACTGCTGCCAGATGGTGGAATTCTGGCAGCTGCGCTTCTGGGGGTCTCCAAACAGTCATGCTACTACCATGCTCCAAAATGCAACCCCCTTCTAGGCTGTGCTGGCTTACTACACACAGGGCAGCGTACAACCATACAGCAGCTGTGCAATCCATGTGTTTAGTAGTAGAGGGAGGTTTTCCCAGGGCTAAGAGTATATAATATAACCTTACAGCAATAGTCTGCTTATCAAGCCATCAAAACTTTAATTCTAAACATAAATATAAAATATTCTCCCACCTACCCTGAAGTTAAATCTTGAAACATAAGTACCTCAAGGATACAGAACACATATCCCAAATAAACATACCAATAGAAACTAAATATCACCTTGCCTTTATTTTCTTTTGTACTTCCCATTTTCCAGGATTAAGTTTTCATTTCTAGAGTGGAAAAGGAGGAAGAAAAAGAGGAGGAGAAGCAAGAGGAGCAGGAAGAGGAGGAGGAGGAGAAGCAGGAGGAGGAGAAGCAGCAGGAGGAGGAGGAGAAGCAGGAGGAGGAGGAAGAAGCAGGAGGAGGAGGAAGAGGAGGAGGAGAAGCAGCAGGAGGAGGAGAAGCAGGAGGAGGAGAAGCAGGAGGAGGAGAAGCAGGAGGAGGAGGAGAAGCAGGAGGAGGAGAAGCAACAGGAGGAGGAGGAGAAGCAGGAGGAGGAGGAAGAAGCAGCAGGAGGAGGAGGAACAGGAGGAGGAGAAGGAGGAAGAGGAGAAGCAGGAGGAGTAGACAACAACTGAAAACAAGAGAGTGAGTACAAGAAAAATGTATTAAGATGCCTAAACAAAAGTACAGGATATTAATAATAAAGAAAACCATATTTTCAAGAGTTATACAAAGATATAGCATATAGAAGCAAAACAAACAGGAAAATTAAGCAATTTGTGTATAGGCTTCATTTGAAATATGTATATTTAAAAAGAAAAAGCATTATCACTGGTAAACCCTTAATGTCTTCAATTTGAGATTGAGTTGTATTTCAGATTTGAGTTTTCAGATTCAAGTACAATTCACACTATTTTTAGGATCAGTAAACTGCAAATAAGATATAATATTAAAGAATAATACAAACACAAAAGATGAGAGCTATTACTCTTGGAAGACTTTTATATAGAAGATACTAATTGACTTTTCCCAAAACTACATAAACTGAAAAGAAACTCAAATTGCAACATGAGAGAATAATAATACACTTACTATGTGCTACTCATTATAATCTCCTCTATATGCATTAACTCAAAACACTTCTATTCTTATTTTATTTTACAGAAAAGAACACTAAGGCAGAGAAGTGAATATTTTGACTGAAGTCTCACAACTTGCAAGCCAAGATGAGGGTCCATAGCCTGTGATCTTAACTACTCACAAATCATTAAAAATAATTTATTTTCATATGTTAAGAGTTAAATATTAAGCAAGTTACAATGGAAGATTGCAAATTTTCTCTAACAGTCTTTAAAACTATTAAATATTGGAGCTTGGATTTATCCATTCATAAACATGGAAAAATATTTACCTTTCTAGCTTAGATTTTTATCTACAGAATCATACTTTACCTGAGGGGAATGTCAGAATCTCCCATGCAGCTGTTTTAAAAAACAGATACCTAAATCTCACTGTGATAGATCACAATTTTTTTTTTTTTTTTTTTTTAGACAAGTGTCACTCTTTTGCCAAAAGCTAGTGTGCAGTGGTGTTCTAGCTCACATCAACCTCAGACTCCTGGACTCAACCAATCCTCTTGACTAAGCCTCATGAGTAGCTGGGATTATAGGTGTGTGCCACCACACCCAGCAAGTTTTTCTATTTTTAGTAGGGAAGGTGTATCACTCTTGCTCAGGCTGGTTTCAAATTCCTGAGCTCAAGCAATCCACTGCCTCGGCCTCCCAGAGTGCTAGGATTACAGATGTGAGCCACTGGGCCTGGTCAATAGATCACAATCTTACAGAGATCAGTGGTGAATTTTAGCTCAAGAACCTCTTAAATGAATCTACAACTCAGTGAAAGAAATATTCATATAAGTAATTATTTTTTCTGTAAGTCCTCAATGGTTAATATTAAATATGGCATTCTTCCCACATCCCTGTGATGATGTTCTGACCACTTAAGAAAATTCTTAAAGTATCATGGACATTTTTGAGTACCTATTCCTGGCCAATCTTTGAACTAAATGCTTTATGTACATCTTCTCTAATCTTGTAAAAAATCCTTTACAAAATCCTTTTAAAAGATGTGGAAACGGAGGATGTGGAAAGATGTGGAAATTCTAGAGAATTTACAGAAGCCACTGAAATACTTAAAGATTTAAACTCTGAACTATAGAACTCCTAAGTCTGTGCTCCTAATCATCTTTACTCCCTATTGTCAGTTTCGAAAATCCTTGTAATGGTATTTAATCTGGAGAGAAGTTCTGATTTCTTATAAAGCTGTAAGAGATTCTCAAGTATGATAAATAAAACTTTAATCATGGAAAAAGTACTCTTTTAATTTAACAAGTATTAAAAAAAAACAAGAAGTTAAGATAGAAAATAAAGGCAGAAAAGAGCTACATTATAAAATAAAGGTGGTCTGGAAAGACCCCTTTATGTTAATGATTACATTTTTTACCAGAACCACCTTCATAAGAAGCACTATGCTTTTCCCCCTCTCCTGACCCTCTCTCCCCACATGCAATCTGAATAAAAAGCATATATTACACATTCAGTGAACAACTTTGAATTAAGTTAGAAGTATTAAGCACTTTTTAAGTAACCAAACTATACTACAATCTACCTAAATCTAGAACTTAAAAACCATAAAAACATACAGAAGTTTTAAGAATACTCAAGATAAAATGTACAATAATTGAATGTTTTGGTATTTTGTCCTGAGATGGGAAAGTACATCAAGAAAGGAAAAAACAAGTCTTCATCAAGAAGCAAAGGATACAAGAAAAAATGGCATACCATTGGCCTGTTAAGCCAAATTATCTTTCATTTCCAGCAATAATATAAGTCAAAATTATGATTAAGCAGAGGTATGCTTTCTCCAAATAGTATGCCCTTTTGAACAGATCTAGCTTCCAGTAACTACTTGCTATAATCCAATTCCTTGAATTCATCATGAAACATACTCTAATCTTGAATTTGTCATGTAATAAAATATGTAATAAAATATCACTAAGTAATATATTAATTTATCCTTAAAGTTTCAAGGTATTGTGTTTAGCTTCTTTTCCCTAATCCAATCTACTAATAAAATGTATTTATATGTCTAGGATCTTAGTAAACTTAGATTACATTAACTTGTCTTTTCTTTTTTCCAAACTCTCTGGTATTTTCTTGGTTAACATTCAAGCATAATAAGCATACCCTGGATCTTTGTACCCTCCATGAATCCCCACCCCCACCCCACCCCCAAAAAATGGCTTGGCGCCTATAGCTCAAACAGCTACAGCACCAGCCACATACACCAAAGGTGGTGGGTTCGAGCCCAGACCGGGCCTGCCAAACAGTGACAACTGCAACCAAAAAATAGCCGGGCATTGTGGCGGGTACCTGTAGTCCCAGCTACTTGGGAGACTGAGGCAAGAGAATCACTTTAAGCCCAAGATTTGGAAGTTGCTGTGAGCTGTGACGCCACCATACTCTACCACGAGTAGAGAG
Source organism: Nycticebus coucang (assembly GCF_027406575.1). Taxonomy (NCBI): domain Eukaryota; kingdom Metazoa; phylum Chordata; class Mammalia; order Primates; family Lorisidae; genus Nycticebus; species Nycticebus coucang. Next base: position 50,365,383 of record NC_069787.1, on the reverse strand, counting down.
ACACGTCTCAAAAAAAAAAAAAAAAAAAAATAATAATAATAATTCAGGTGAAAGTTCACTCTCCTCTTAGGTATTAGTTAAAAAGCAAGAGCTCTGGAAGTGTACTGTTGAATTTTAAATTCTGATTCCACCATTCATTAGCATTGTAAGCTTCCTCAAATTACTTAACCTGTCTGCCTCAGTTTTCATCTGTTAAAGAGAATAACAAATAGGGCCTACATCATAGGATATTTTAAGAACTCAGCCAAGATACGGAAAGCACTAAGTGTGTATGGCCCAAAATAAACACAAGATAAACATAAGCTATTAACATATTATTCTCCTATGATGACGTATTAAACTATGAACACATGGAATTACAAATGTATCCTTATAATATTCCCTATGAGTAATGTTTTCCCACAAGATTCAGAATATACTTCCTTATAAATTTCATTATTCAAAATATCCATTTTGAGTCCCAGTACCGTTTGGTATAGTTCAGTAGACAGCTACCATTAACCAACCACATTACAATAACTGATACTGATAGAGGGCAGGTGCACCCCAGCGTGGTCAGTGCCAGCCATCCAGGAGGACCTGTCGTGCCTTCTGTATTTCTGCCTGGCAGTGTTGGCGCAGTGGACCAGGGCAGGCAGAGCTGGAGAACCAAGTGCAGTGGAGACAGCGAGCGTGGCAGAAGGCCACTGGTCCCTATTTAGAGGGATAGCAGTGCACAGCCCCAACAAAGTTGCTGGAGATTCACTGAGGGTACAAAGATCCAGGTTACACTTATTACACCCGAAAGTTAACAAAGAAAATACCAGACAGTTTGCTGCCAACCCCAGAACCACTCTTGGACGTAGAGAGCCCTCCTATGGCTGCTTATAAGCCAATCATAGTCCCAAGGATGATACAGGGTTCCCCCATTCAAGGGGACCCCTCATTTCCTTGGCCTGGTTAATTTCATGTAAGTTTCTTAGGCCAGGACAATTTCATGAATTGAAATTATCTATTCATTAAAGTGCTCATTCACCTTGCTCCTGACAGGAAGGGACTGTATCTGTTCATTGATACACTCATTCATTTTACCCCAGGAGGAAGGGACTGTATCCATTCATTTGTTACCAAGTCCTAGCCAGACATAACTACAAGGGACCCATGCCACTATATATACCTCTAGACAAAGAATCCAGGCAGAGACAGAGGTTTTTTCCCACTTGGGTTTTTCCTTCTGCTAGGAGCTCTGGTGCTTTTTCTCTGTATTCTTTTTCTGTAAAATAAATCCTATCTTACCACTAATCTGTGGTTGTGGATTCATTCTTCGAATCCCCAAGACCAAGACCTACTGAAGAAGAAATTCCAGTATCAATACCATGAAATATAATAATAGCACAGATTATTTTCCCATAGATACTTAAAATAAAATTCATTTTTCTTTTCTGTTTATTCGTACCACCTTGTACAGTAATATCTTCCTTATTTTATCCCTTTTAATATGTTTCAATATTTTATTCACTATTTCTCTTTGTCCATATTATTTGTAAACATTATATTAAAACCAAGGTATTCAGTAAATTCTCCATGAAGCCTCAGCTGTGAGTACCTGTCCATCAAGAAAAATGTCATATATTATTGTTCTATTTCACCATTACTACATTTCCCAAAAACTCTGCTGATCAAAAAACAATCTCTTTTGAAATAGAGAAATTAGGACATTAATGATGCCAAAACTCCATATAAAAGAGTAATGAACATCAGAATAGTATCAATTAATCCCACAGTACCCAGAATGTGTGCAAGGCTCCTGGGAGTGTTGTAGCAAAGACACGTGGCACTAAGGGATATTTTAAATGTTTGAGGGAAACACGGCAATACTTGACATCTATTGGACACCGTACAAATCACTACCTGGAGGAATTCTAGAGTTTCAATGTTAGATTATTCTACATTCCTTTAATGGCATTACAAAGCTTGGATTTTAACAACTGCTGCAATGAAGCAACTAGAGAGCAAAAAGCAATGTGAAATAGGAAATGAGAATATCTAATCTGATTTCAAGGTCTGAGAAGCTGCCCTGTACCTAACAGGTTCACGCATTCTATTAGTAAATAATTATGGCTATTTAAGGATAAAATAATTTTTAATTTTAATTTATGCATATATTTTTAATGATTGCTAAGTTTTTAGGATATAAATATTTAATCGATGGAACTGTTATGTATTTCTCTTTGTATTGGGGCACCATGAAAAGAATTACTAAAATACCAAGGGCATTATGAAGTGAGAGTACTTGGGAATCTCTGAATTAATCTTTATAGAAAACAGATCCATTATTTCAATAACTAAGAAGTATAATGTGTGAATATGTGAATATTTATTATTTGCAACAGCTATAATAATAGAAGTCTTTCAACTCCCTGGTAGTCCTTAATTGCTATAATTACGTCTCATTCAATGTTAATCTCATTTCTTCCTATATAATCCTCAGCATTTCGATAGGCTCATACCTCCTTCTTCAAGTCTCAGACTGGAAGGGTATAAGAATATAACCACTCAGGTAAGACGGTAAGTCCCATATTCTCAATGTTAAATAGAAGATATTTTGGCATAACTTCTTAAATACTAGGTATTTCCAGGCATAAACATCACCTCCTAGATAAATCAATCATCTTGTTACCATAGTAACAAACAAATTGATAAATTTTCAATATCTGGTACTTTAAATAAAAACTTTTCATTGCCATGTGAACAAAATTAGATCCATAAGAAAAAAAACATTTTGGGCACAATTACAATATAATATTCAGTTACTATCTGTTCACAATGTATTATATATGTATCAAATTGTCTGAAAACTGTAGGTCATTTCTCAGCATATAAAGCTGAATTAACTTCTACTTTCCGCATTAAGGGAATAACAAGTATCAGATTTACACTTCTGCCTTGAACAATATGAAAACTGTACAAAATATTTTCTTTTTTTATTTTTTTGTACAGACAGAGTCTCACTTTGCCGCCCCGTAGAGTGCCATGACGTCACACGGCTCACAGCAACCTCCAGCTTTTGGGCTTATGCGATTCTCTTGCCTCAGCCTCCCAAGCAGCTGGGACTACAGGCGCCTGCCACACGCCTATTTTTTGGTTGTAGTTTGGCCAAGGCCAGGTTTGAACCCACCACCCTCGGTATATGAGGCCGGCACCCTACTCACTGAGCCACAGGCGCCACCCTGTACAAGTATTTTCAAACGTTGTACAACATATTGCAAAGGACTATAATGATCTTTGAAGAAAAGTGATTAATGGGGTAACCTATTTTGCTGTGTATAATATGCACCTGTGTTTCTGGTCAAAACTTTCGGGCAAAAATATTTTGTTTCAATTTTTTAAAAGAGGACAGAAGTTGCCGTGCAGTGGTGCCTCCTCTCTCTAGGAGGCTCAAGGTGTGGAGCCAGCCACTGCACAGAAGACAGGAGCAAGCCAGCAGGTAAGAGCGGTCCAGATGACCTAAGCACCCAACCTCCCCCAGCTGTCCCCTTCTGGTCTACCCTTGTCCCCACATCCTCTCATTTCCTATTCCCACCCATGTCCATCAGTGGGAATGTGGCCATGGCCACTCCTCTAAGAACCCCAGTGGGTGTATTTCCTAGGAAGCTGGCAAGAAGGGCCCTTGACTACCTTGGACTCCTGATGGTAGATTTCTTCCCGTTCTGGGCTGCCTCATCCATCCTGCAGCTAGTCCCATTTTTAGGCCCCTGGCACACTGCACTGAGGAGGAAGCCTTCCCAGATGATATCTCAAGTGTAGTACTCTGCATTTGCATTTCTCTTTAGATCTCTATACCAAGATCTCCTTGAGTCATCCAGACCTTAGACACTCAGTAATGACAGAATGAATGACACCAGCCTTTCCCAAACTTGCAAATCCTACAAATCACCCAGGAAACCAGTTAAAATGAGACTCCTGAACCATACCCAAATATCAGCTCTCCAGGAGAAAGACCTAGGTATCTGTTCCATTAACAAGCATTCTAGATAGTTCTTCCTATTGGCAAATCTGGCAAATTATACCAACTCAACACCTTGGGTGTTCAGACAACTCATTGGCTCAAAATTATAATCTATGGATGCAAGAACCCCTGAGATTTTGTGCTTCATTTCCAGGCACCCTTGCAGACAGAAACTTCATAGGACTGAGGCCCAAGGTCACAACGGCAGGCTACTAGTAGAACTAAGTCTCATAACTCAGGTCTCCCAGACCTAGCTCAGGAATCCTCCTTAGTACACTGTCCCAGAGAACTCCAAATGGGACCAGCTGCATGAGAGACAAGGCAGCCCAGAAAGGGCAAGGATCTACCACCAGGAGACTGGGGCAGTCAAGGCCAGTCCTGGTCCTTCACACCAGCTTCCTGGGAAATAAGCCTCCTGGAGTCCTCAGTGGAGAAGCCATGGCCACATTTCTACCAAGGGACATGAGCAAAATCAGGAAATCAGAAGATGTGGGGGCAAGGGTGGGTTGGGAGGGGACAATTGGGTAGGTTGGGCCCTTAGGTCATCTGGACGACTCTCACCTGCTGCCTGAGCTCACTCCTGGCTTCTCCACACAGCCAGTTCCATACCTTGTATATCTCCCAAGAGAAGAAAGCACCACAGGCCAATCATGGTGGCTCACACCTGTATTCCTAGAACATTAGGAAGCCCAGCTAGGTGCACTGCTTCAGCTCAGAAGTTTAAGACCAGCCTGAGCAACAGCAAGACACCCATCTCTACTAAAAAAAAAAATGAAAAACAGCCATTGGAGCAGCCACCTATAGTTCCAGCTATTCAGGAGGCTGAGGCAAGAGGACTGCTTAAGCCTAAGAGTTTGAGGTTGCTGTGAGCTATGATGTGGCCAGAGAACTCTACCCAGGGTTACAGAGTGAAACAATGTCTCAAAATTTAATAAAAGAACAAAGCACCACTGCCTGGCCACTTCTACCCATGGTGGTAGTATCTGCTATGATTGGTTGGGTGGGTTGAAGGCTTCTATACTGTGGTACCTGCACAGTGAGAGGGCAACCGGGAAGAGGAGTAGCACAGAAGGGGCACAATTACTTTACTTCCAGGGTATCATTTTGGTTTTTAGAAATATGCTTTTTTAATACATAAGCATAAGTAAAAAATTAAAAACATGTATATAGATAACAAAATTAGTACTAACCATGTATAATACGCAACCTTATTTTTTCCTCAAAAATGTGGGCCCAAAAGTGTGCATTATACACAGCAAAATATGGTCAGTTCTCAGACTGCCCCAATTTACTACACAAGGCAGCTTTCAAACTACAATAAAGAAGAAACTCAAACATAGCTCAGGGTCTCAGCAAATTGAGTACAAACAGAATGAAGTCAGGAAGGCAAAGACAGCCAGAATTTGTACGACAAAATAATAGAGGAAGGAGAAAGAAAGAATTCCACAGATCTTCAGAAGGCTTCTCTCTGTTTGAGTATTTATCAATCCATGCCTGAGAGAAAAGTACTCCAGGCAAGGGAAAAAGCTATTTAGCAAGTAGTACGCTGCACAATTCCTACAGGTTACAAAAGGTTGGAAATAGTTGTGTTCCCATCAGTCACAGTGAAAAGACTTTTTTTTTTTTGACACAAAGTCTCACTATGTCACCCTTGGTAGAGTGCTGTGGCATCACAGCTCACAGTAACCTCAAACTCTTGGGCTTAAGCGATTCTCTTTCCTCAGACTCCCAAGTAGCCCAAAAATACAGGTGCCTGCCACAAAGACAGGCTATTTTTTGTTGCAGTTGTCATTGTTGTTTAGCTGGCCTAGGCCAGGTTCGAACCCACCACCCTCAGTATATAGGGCTAGCACCGTAACCACTGTGCAACAGGTGCCAAGCCATTAAAAGACTTTTTAACTGTCAGTTCATTAACTGGATCACAAGAAGTTTCAAGGCTTAACATGGGATTACATTTCAACCTAGACTAGAAGAAAAGCTGCCCTAGAGCTACCTTGACAAAAGCTTAAAACTAAGCTTCAAAAACAACGAACGCTTCACAAGTAACTTAACCGCATACAAGAAAAAGCCCACCATTCTTTAAAGGAATACAACACAAATCCAACAATCACCAAGATAAAATTCGTAAGATCCAGCATCCAAGCAAAAATAATCAAGCATGCAAAGACATAAAAACATAATCCAAAAGCAAGAGAAAGAATTGATGGCTTCAGTAATGGTATTAGAGAATTCAGGACAGCTATTCTAAATATTTAAAAGAATACTCAAGAATACATAATGGAAAGAAAATGAAGATTTAAAAAACAAAATGTAAGGGTGGTGCCTGTGGCTCAAGGAGTAGGGCACCGGCCTCATATACCAGAAGTGGCAGGTTCAAACCTGACCCCAGCCAAAAACTGCAAAAAAAAAAAAAAAGTAACTTCTATATGCGAATAATACAGTATCTGAAATGAAACATATAACTGGAAAGGATTAACATCAGATTAAACAGTGTAGGAAAAATTATCAGAAAACCTGAAACCACTGAAATTATTCAAAATGAAGCTGAATTATTTGCTTACCATAGCCTAAGATCCTTTAGTTGAAATACTCAGCTTTATAAATGAATATTATAGCATTTTCCAAATACTGCCTAATCAATATTATGTCCATCATACTGTATCATTAGCAATTTTCACCAGTGAAATAAGACATTTTTTTAAATGAAAAAGGAAAATGACTGTGGGCTTTAATACAGTCGATAGACATCTTCCATAATAAACATCATGATTTCTTTTTTTTTTTTTTTTTTTTGGCCGGGGCTGGGCTTGAACCCGCCACCTCCGGCATATGGGACCGGGGCCCTACCCGTTGAGCCACAGGCGCCGCCCACATCATGATTTCTAAGAATTAATTACCCTTGCTTTACTTCAATATGAAAATTATGCTCTAAAACATGTGCCCTGGTGATAGAATTAGATTAATCTTCAGAATTTCTCACAGAAACACAAATAATAAGTCTTAAACATATGATAATTTTCTTTAAGCATTTTCCTCTCTGACAAATACTAATGGGATATTTGTATTTTAGAGAAGTTATTTTTCAGAACTACTTTTAAAATGGCTCAGTGAGTAGGGCGCCGGCCCCATATGCCGAGGGTGGCGGGTTCAAACCTCAGCCCCGGCCAAACTGCAACCAAAAAAAAATAGCCGGGCGTTGTGGTGGGCGCCTGTAGTCCCAGCTACTTGGGAGGCTGAGGCAAGAGAATCGCTTAAGCCCAGGAGTTGGAGGTTGCTGTGAGCCATGTGACGCCACGGCGCTCTACCCGAGGGCGGTACAGTGAGACTCTGTCTCTACAAAAAAAAAAAATATATATATATATATTTAAATTCTTTAATTAAAACTAACATTGCACTTTGTTGAGCCCAGTACTTTTTGGTACTTTGTGTCGTCTTCAGTTATGAAAGCTTGGAAAGGGATAGCTTGTCTAGGAAACAATACAAAGTATAATAAAATTTGATAATTACATATATCTATGATTCTTAAGCAAAGTAGAAAGCATTTGAATATACATTAAATTATTATTAATACCATTTTGTATACCTAAAATATTTCATGATGAAATCCACGTAACAGTGGAGATGATGCCACAAAATAAGCTCTCATAAACTGCTGCTAGCTACCTATTATATGGGTTCTATACGTTCATTTAAAATTCCAAACTTGGACTCAAGATTTTTGACATTCACCACTGCAATATATCTAATAGTAAAAATTAGATACTATAAATACTAAAATAATGAGTGATATAATTTGAGTAATAAAAATATAATACCAAAATAATGAGTAATATAATTTAATAAATTATGTTGAATTAAAAAGGAGAATATTATTCAGGTATTAAAAAAGAAAACTTTCCAAGCAGGGGAAAAATAAGAAAATGCTATTGATACAGTAACACAATACAAAGATAGAATCCAATTTTTATAAAACAAAAACAAATCTCTTATTTGCACGGGAAAAATAGTGGGAAAAAATAGTATAAAAGTTTTTTTTTCCGCTTTTTAAAATTTCAGATTAAATTGAGGGTACAAACAATTAGGTTACAAAGTTTGCATCTGTAGGCATTTGTAGGGTCCCTGTTACATAGTTGGTTGTATCCCGAACCCAGGAGGCATGCAATATACCTTCATACTGTGCACACCAATCCCCCCTACCTCTTCCCTTCTTCCTCCTCCCCCATTCTCCCTCCCCCCAACTTGAATTGAGTTTTTCTCATGTGGGCGTGTATTAGATTATCTACTGACTTCATATTACTGTTGAACACACTGGATGCTTGCTCTTCCATTCTTGTGATGCTTTACTAAGAAGAACATATTTCAACTCCATCCAGGTTAAAACAAAAGATGGAAAGTCTCCATCTGTTTTATGGCTGAATAGTATTCTGTGGTATACATATACCATAGTTTATAAATTTATTCATAGGTTGATGGGCACTTAGGTTCTTTCCATATCTTGGCAATAGTAAACTGATCTGTGATAAATGATTTGGTACAAATGTCCTTATGATAAAAAGATTTTTTTACTTCTGGATAGATACACCTAGTAATGGCATTGTGGGAGCAAATGGAAGGTCTATTTTGAGTTCTTTGTGGTTCTCCATAATTCTTTCCAAAGAGGGTGTGTTAGTTTACAGTCTCACCAATAGTCTAAAAGTATGCCACCCTCTCCACATCCAAACCAGCATCTGTAGCTTTGGGACTTTGTGATGTGGGCTATTCTCACTGGGATTAGGGGATATCTCACAATGGATTATTATTACTATTATTATTTAAGACCTTTATTAACAGGTGCTTGCAGTTTATTAACTTTTTTGAAAAAATTAAAGTTGTAAACTTTTATTACAAATTAAAAATTAAGTTCTTAAAAATTACAACTTGACCAGATACAAAACAATTTAAAATCTTTGAAGGCATACTGAGAAAAAACAGGCTTTAAAAAAAAAAAATGTTTGTGATTACCAAAAAAGATGTCTTTAGGTAAAAATAAAAAAATACCCATGCTGGGTGGCTCCTGTGGCTCAGTGAGTTGGGCGCCGGCCCCATATACCAAGAGTGACGGGTTCAAACCCAGCCCTGGCTGAACTGCAACCCAAAAATAGCCGGGCGTTGTGGCGGGTGCCTGTAGTCCCAGCTGCTCAGGAGGCTGAGGCAGGAGAATCGCAGAAGCCGAAGAGCTGGAGGTTGCTGTGAATCCTGTGATGTCACGGCACTCTACCGAGGGCGGTAAAGTGAGACTCTGTCTCTACAAAAAAAAAAAAAAAAAAAAATACCCATGCTGCATAGCTAATGCAGATAGTTCTAGTCATCTGGTCAATGGGCATAAAGCAAGCACTTAAAGTCTTCACCTCCAATCTTTTGTTTATTTCTTATTCATTTCATATTTCATATTTGTTTCTTCTTTTTGGATGACTAAACCGGATGATGGCAGAGATGGTAAGCCGGCATTTACTAAGCCCCACCATGCTCAGCCTCCAAAGCAGATGAATTCTCAGCTGGTGGACTGGCTGCCTTTGGGTCTTTGCCATCTTGTGGTTTAGAGTTTTCTGGGCATCTGCATGGGTAATTGAAGTTGCAACGTAGCCGGTACCGTTGAGGTGGCTGCTAACCTTGGGTCTCATCTCCATGATTCTCTTCATCCTCTTCATTGCCGTCCTCTCTGGGCTGTCTTTGGCCAGGAGAACCCCTGCGGAATTGTGGTCTACAATCCCGATACATATTCTGTCTTGCTGGTCTACCTTATTCTCCTACACCCTGGTTATCAGCACCCTCCATTACTTCTCCCTGCACAGGAGGGTTGGAATACTGTGGTCGCTGCCCATAGGTTTCCGGATGTAATAAGGCAGGAACCTTCACCTGTGGTAGGGCCGGCGTTGTTGGGCCTGGCGTTCAGGAGCACTTTCCAATTCCTTGTTCTTTTTCTGCTCTCACTATTCTGGTAATTCTGCTGGTAATTGCGTGGAGGACCCCTGCAACATGGATGGCACCTACAATGGTTATAGTCTGCTGTGTATTTACTTCCTTGAACTGGAATTCCACCAGAGTCTGTAACATTTGCTGCCTCTGCACCCTTTTCTCCTTTAACAACATTCAACTCCACAGTCTCTCCAGCTCCTACACTGCGAAGGTACTTCCTGTGGTTATTCTTCTTTAAGGCAGTCCGTTGTACAAATACATCTTCCTTGGTGTCATTCCTGTTGATGAAACCATATCCGTTTCTTACATTGAACCATTTTACTAGTCCCAAAATCTTCCTTGTGATGACCTTCTTGTCCCTGCAGGCAGATGCTGCCAATAAGAGGCCACCTGGGCCACAGCTCCCTGTACTGCTGCCTGGCTTGGCAATGCTGAGGGCAGGAGTGGCAGGGAGCTGCTGGGTCTCCGCCTCGCTGCTCATGGTTGCAGTGATGATGATGGGGCCCCGAAGTGGCAGCTATTTCTCCTCCCAAAAGGTGATGGTAACTAGGCCAGTGGCAGGGGTGAGGCAGCTTGGGGCATTTTTTCATGTTTGTTGGCCATTTGTCTTCCTCAGAGAAGTTTCTGTTCATGTCTTTTGCCCAGTGATAGATGAGGTTGTTTGCTCTTTTCTGTTGACTAATTTGAGTTCTCTGTAGATACTAGTTATCAATCCTTTGTAACATGCATATATCCTTTCCCATTCTAAAGGTTGTCTATTTGCTTTAATTACTGCATCCCCTTAGCTATGCAGAAGCTTTTCAGCTTAATTAAGTCCCATTTGTTTATTTTTCTTGTTCCAATTGCCAATGAAGTCTTCATAAAATCTTTCCCTAGGCTGAAATCATCAAGAGTTTTTTCTATGCTTTCTTCTAGTATTTTAATAAACCCTTTGAAAAAAAAAGCAATGCGTATTTGTAGCCAGTTTCTAGCACAAGTGTGAACAAGTACCAGAAGTTAGTTGACTTTTGATTTCCTTTTGATTTACTCATGTTTGCGGCATACTATTTACTGCAATAAAATGTCTTTAGAAAATTAAAAACTACATACTTCATTTTGAAATATAAATAGTAAATGTATTCAAAATTTTTACAAGAAGACAAGTTTAAGCAGAAAATTCCATCTCTGGAAATCCCAAGGAATTCTTCATTTTCCAACAGAATTACTGGTTTACTTTAAGAATCCCCAACAAAGGAACATTTCACTAATTCTATTTGGACTTCAAAAGCATATAAATTTAATGCCAAAGCTTTTGCAAAATTCTAAGATTTAAGTAGAGGATATGAAAAAATATACTGTAGGTTAGTTTTAATACCAGATTTGTTTTTATCAGAATTCACTCAGACCTAAAATCTTTTGAAAAATTAAGTGAAAAATTATAGATAGACTTGAAGTTTTTGCCTATTACTCCTGCTGTTTTAATGATTAACTTGCAACAGCAACGATGTTAGTAGGAATTCTGCTGAAATGGATGCGTGAACCCTAATGCAGCTAATCCATAATGTCAATGGCAATTGTATCTATTTCATAGTAATAAAACCACACTTCTCTCACAATACAACTCACAATTCTATAAACCAATTGCTCCATCACGCCTGTCCACGTGCAAGGGGAAGAATAACTCATTTTATCTTTTCATAACATTTTTCCCCATGTTAACAGTCACTCTTGAAAAGTATGACTTTCAAATCACTATTTTGAAATCACTATTAACATAAATATTGCATTTTAAAATAAAACTACTTCCATATTTTAATTATTAAAAAATGTCTAAAATTTGTTGAAAAGGTATTATAAAAATGTGGTATATATGTTAAAATAAATATTAATGTTTATATAATCTAAAAGTTCTAAAATAGCAAGATACATTTATCGTTATCAAATAATAAGGTTCAATGATGATTCCAAGAAGTCCTTTTATTGGGGAAATTAACAATATACTTTAAAGATATTTCATAATCTCTTTTCCAAAATTAGTTAGGAGTAATATCTACAGAAACTTAATTTAGCTTAAAGTGCAAGATGAGCATCTAAGATAATTTGTTGCTTTGCTCATGTGCTATCATAAATCATATTGTATCAGGACCTCAATGTAAAACTTCAAAAAGTCGGGCGGCGCCTGTGGCTCAGTGAGTAGGGCGCCGGCCCCATATGCCGAGGGTGGCGGGTTCAAACCCAGCCCCGGCCAAACTGCAACAACAAAAAAAAATAGCCGGGCGTTGTGGCGGGTGCCTGTAGTCCCAGATGCTCGGGAGGCTGAGGCAAGAGAATCACGTAAGCCCAAGAGTTAGAGGTTGCTGTGAGCCGTGTGACGCCACGGCACTCTACCCAAGGGCGGTACAGTGAAACTCTCTCTCTATAAAAAAAAAAAAAAAACTTCAAAAAGTCCACTATTTTCCATTTCAACCAGAAGTTACTTTACACTTGACTGGTTCTTAAGCAAAATTAGATACTAGCTTTCACATGTTAGGTACATTTCTTATCTGGTAAATATAACTATATCTGAATATTAAAGGAAAATATAAATAATATTATCTTTGCTATGCAAATTAGAAATGCCTTTGGGATAGGAAAAGGCCTCCAGGTATTTTCAAATAAGTGGATGAAGAAGTGTATTTCACGTGTAGTATATTTCCAACTACTTTAAATACTACTGATCTCAGCATTGTTTGTAATGATTATATCTAGTTCATTTTCCTTTGAAAACTTTATTTTTGATGATAAAATAAAAATTAACCAAAAGCATTGAAAGGAATAGGTACAATGCTATTGAATGGCCAAAGATTGTTAGTTTCTCATGTGAACATTTTAAAGTTATCATAATTGTATTTTTTTAATGTTTGTGAATATACTGAAATATTTATATGCCACCTTTGTATTTTTTTAAAAAAATAACCATCTGTTCAAGGTAATTTTTAATGTTACAGGATAGTTTTCTAAAGTCTATATATAGTAAAACACTACCATCCTACTCAATAAATCTTGGTAGTCATCATTTCTTCTGGGTTTAGATTCTCCTTAATAACCTTATAAAATGATAAATTTATTAAAAGAATAAAGATCATTCTGTGATACCTCCAGGTGACAGAGTAGACATGTTTCATTCATGAGTACAATATGGTCTACATTCATATAGGATTTTTAAACTTACACTTTACTAAGTATAAACTTTTTATCTTCCCCCACAAAAGAATAACAAGTAAATGATAATATCTGATGACAAAACTTAAAGGTCCATACTTAACCACCAGAATCATTAGTAAATATAGACTTTGGAATACTAATGTCTACATACAGACACAGATAAGATACTTTGAACAAAAAGATCCTTTAGGAACTAATGACCTACGTTACTTGGCTTCCGAGTTAACCACTTCAATTTTATTGATGCTATAACCTATCCCATCTGGCCCTCTCTCATTCTCCCATTATAATTCACATTATTAATTATGTCTAAATGGATAAAACCCCTGGAAAGATATGTAAAACAAGTTTTCTCTCCTGAGCAAAATCCTAGCAATGAGCTATTTGGATGGTTGCTTCAATTTAGGACTCAACATAGTAGTGAAGAAACAGTAAAGACTGCTCCAGCAAAGAAGGAAAAGCACAGGGCTGGTTATTTGCTGCCTTCTTTGAAAGATACAATCTTCATCTATCAAACTTTTTAAACCCTACTCTGAATACTGAGTTCCAACAATGTCAAATTACCCACTTCTATTAACTTACCAAATACAATGGCAAAATATAAGTTTTTAAAAACATGGTCATCTTCCATTCCCAAGAAAATGGATTAGAAATATTCAAAGCACAACTAAAAACCCTTGATATTACATAAAAAAAAACAAACATAAAAAACACAAAGGTGAAGGGGGAAAAGAATAGACTAGCTAGGAATCTTGGGACCTTGTTGCTACACAGCAATGAATCTCCCTGAATTCTCTTTTGCCTCATTCTGTATCAGATATGGAATAAGAAAAGCTCACAACTTAGAAACATCGATAATACACAAAGGAAAGTACTCCAACAATAGTCTGCTCTTTCCAGCCAAAGGAACAGGAAAGGAGTAGTCTAGTAATACAAAAAACTTACAGGCATTAACCACTCTACTTTAGCCAAACATGGCAGGGGGAAATAAAGGTGGCCTTATCACCAACCACACCAGCAAAGGCTAAGTGAAGTTCCTAGACTTCAGTCTCTGCAAGGATGTAAAGAGGTCCCAAATCTCCCCAAACATTGCAGGCTAGTTTCAGAAAAGGACAAGTAGGGAGTCAGGGCTTTCACACTCACTAGGCTGTAGTGAGGCTACCCCCTTTCCTGGCTCCTGTTCTCTATTGGAACAGTGTCAAAGGAGGCCAGTGGAGAGTCATAATTCTGACCACTTCCCAACAGTGACTAGGCTCCCTATCCCCACGGTGTTAGTGAAAGCCACGAGGACAGCAAGCAGTAAAAAGGCACTCTTATTCCTCCCAGCCAGGGTGGTTATCAGTGAAGGCCTAAATACAGATCGGGAACATTCACACCTATATAGAGAGGGATAAGGAGCCCTTCTACATTCCTTAGGTATCACCAGAGACCAAGAGGGGAAATTAAATTTCTCTCCTGGCAATACAGAGAAAGGGCCACCTATTCTCCTAATAGAGTGGTATCACAGAAAGCCAGCTAAAATAGAAGGTTTAAATAAGATATAGAGTTCACAATATAATACCACAAACATCCAGAGTCAATACAAAAATTACTCATCATACCAAGAACCAGGAATATCTCAAACTGAATTTAGGTGGGTTTTTTGGCTTTCTGTTTTGTTTTTTCCTAGAGAATGGGCCTTGCTGTTGCCCAGGGTCGGAGTGCAGTGGTGCGCTTATAGCTTACTGCAATCTCTAATACCTGAGCTGAAGCAATTCTCCCACCTCGGCCCCCTAAGTAGCTGGGACTACGGGCATGCACCACTACTCTCTGTTGGTTTTTTATTTTGTATAGACAGAGATCTCCCTATGTTACCCAGGCTGGTCTAGAATTCCTGGCCTCAAGCATTCCTCCTGCCCCAGCCTCCCCAAGTGCTAGGATTATAGGAATGAGCCAGGGTAGCTGGACTCAAACTGAATTTTTAAAAAACTAACAGATGCCAACACCAAGATGACAGAGATTAGAATTTTATGACAATTTAAAGCAGTCATCACAAAAAGGTTTCTGTGAGCAGTTATGAAGACACAAGAAACAAATATTAAGCCTCCACAAAGAAACAGAAAGTTGAAGGAAAAGGATAGATGATATAAAGAAAAAAACAAATGCAAATATTATAACTGAAAAGTATAAAGCCCAAAATAAATTGATGGTTATGTTCAACGACAAGAGAAAGGAGAGAAAAGAACCAGAGAAAGAAAACAGAGAATAACAGAATTTATCCAATCTGAAGCACAGAGAAAACAGACTTAAACTAAATGAATGGCACCTGTCAAAGACCTACTATTTATTTCACTTTAGTCCAAGTAGAAGAAGACAAAGAAGAAGGTAATTAAATCTACAAAGAAACAATGGCTCACAAGTTTTCAGATTTGGCAAAAGATGGAATCACAGATTCAAGAAACTCAGCAAAACCCTATCATGATAAATTCAAAGATGCCCACCCCAAGACACATTATAGTAAAACTTCTAAAATCTAAAGACCAAGGAAAAATCTTAAAAGTAGCAACAGAAATATCACATTGCCTATAAGGGAACAATGATTAAAATGACAACAGATATCCCACAATAAAACTAGATGGAAGGGGTACAACATTTTTCAAATATTGAAAGAATAATAAACCCAAGAATTCTATATCCAGTGAATATTATCTTTCAGGAATAAATGAAAAATCAAGACATTCAAAAAGAAAGGAAAACTAAAAGAATTTCTTGTCAGGATACCAACCATAAAAGAATAGCTAAAGTAAGTTTTCTAAAAAAAAAAAAAGAAATGATAAAAGTGAGAATGCTAGAATATTAATAAGAAAAAAAAAACTGCAAAAATCTAAATACAACAGACTTTCCTTGTCTTCTTCAATTTTCTAAATTAAGTATGATAGTTGAAGCAAAAAGTATAATAATATCTTATGTGTTTCTAAATGTATATAGAAAAATGTTCGTGGTAATTATAAATGGGGGGAGGTAAAGGGAAATAGAGACTAAGGTTTCTACATGTCATTTAAAGTAGTAAAACATAGACACTAAGTTATGTACATATAATGTAATACTTAGAGCAACCACTAAAAGAATTATCAAAAATATTCCATCAAAATACTTATAGATAGGCTGGCCATGGTGGCTCACACCTATAATCCTAGCACTTTGGGACACTCAGGTGGGTAGACTGCTTAAGCTCAGGAGTTCAAGACCAGCCTGAGCAAGAGCAAGACCCTGTCTCTACCAAAAATAGAAAATCTATCTGGGCATAATGGTGCACAGATTTGGTAAAAGATGGGATGCAAAAACCAAATGCAAATGTTATAACTGAAAAGTTTAAAGCCCAAAATAAATTGAGACCTGTAGTTCTAGCTATTCCAGAGGCTGAGGCAGAGAATCTGTTGAGCCCAAGAGTTTAAGGTTGCTGTGAGTTATGATGACACCACAGCACTCTGCCTAGGATGAAAAAGTGACACTGTTTCAAAAAAAAAAATACTATAGTTAGGTGTGCTTTCATTGTGCCTAACAAGCACAATTTAAGGATATATAGAACACCTCCAGTGGAGGAGCACAACTACAACTTGGACTCTACCTTACAAATGGAAACAATGCAACCTAATCATGTGTACCATCTTTACCTGAAATTTTCAAAAATACATAAAAGATACATAAAAATTGAATTCTAAAAGTTGATTAAATAGCCAATGAGGCAGAGTAAACAAAGACAGCAAACAGAAAAGCAAAAGCAAAATGGCTTACTTAAGAACTAACATATCAATAATTACACTGAATGTAAATAACCTAATAATACAAATTAAAAGAGATCAATGGCATAGATCTAAAAATATGCTGCAACTATATGATATCTAAGGGGAATTTATTTCAAATCTGACAATATGATAAATTAAAAGTAAAAGAAAGGAAAAAGATGGATCGAGAAATCTTTCTTCAAAACAAAAGTAGTAGCGATGTTAACACTGGATAAAGTGCTTTAAAGAAAATTAGCAGAGACAGTACATTATACAGTGGTGAGATGATCAATTTACCAATAAGACTTAATGATAATCAGTGTGTATGGGACAAACTTTAAAGTTGCAAAACATATACAAAAAAAAATTGATAAATGCCAGGAACAGTGTGTCACACCTATAATCTTAGCACTCTAGGAGGCCAAGGCTAGAGGATTGCTGAGCTGAGGTGTTGAGATCAGGTTGAGCAAGAAGAGACCCCACCTCTACTAAAAATAGAAACAGAAAAATTAGCCAGGTACACTGGTGCACCTACAGTCCCAACTACTTGAGAGGCTGGGGCAGAAAGAATGCTTAAGCTGAGGAATTTGAGGTTATAGTGAGCTACAATGACAATGATACCACTGTACCTCCACCCAGAGTGACAGGGCAAGACTCTTGACTCTTGTCTCAAAAAAAAAAAAAAAAAACTGAAAAATGACTGAAAACAGAAATAGATAGAACACTTACACTTGGAAATTTTAAAACCTCTTTCTCAATAAACTTGCAGAACTAGACAGTAAATCATCAAAATTATACAAGAGCTCAACAATAAAATCTTCCTCCAGAATCTAATCAACCTTTATAGAACATTCCACCAAACAGCAAAATAAAATACATATGTATTCTTTTGAAATGCCCACAAATTTATATAAAGATAAACTATTATCTTGGACCATAAAACAAACCTTGACAAACTGAAAAGAAATTAAATCACTCCACAGGCACGAGAACTTAAAGAGCAAGAGGAAGTGAAAGGAAAATTAGGGCAAGGAAACAGATAAAAGAAATCACTCATGAGGAAGAATCAGCAGAAAACTCCAGGCAACATGAAGAACCAGTCCAGAACAACCCCGCCAAGGGACCATGAGGTAGCTACTGCAGACGATTCCACCTATAAAGAAATGTTAGGAATGACAGAAAGGGAATTTAGAATACACATGTTGAAAACAATGAAAGAAATGATGGAAACAATGAAGGAAACTTCTAATAAAGTAGAAGACAAAATTCTTAAGATAACTCAGATAGTAAAAGAGGCAGAAAAGAAGAGAGAGAAAGCAGAACGTTCACTGTCAGAATTATGGGACTTTATGAAGCGTTCCAACATATGAGTTATAGGAATCCCAGAAGGAGAAGAAGAATGCCCCCAGAGGAATGGAAGCCATACTAGAGAATATTATAAAAGAAAATTTCCCAAATATCAACAAAGATTCTGACACACTGCTTTCTGACACACTGCTTTCAGAGGGATATCGGACCCCAGGTCACCTCAACTCTAACCGAGCTTCTCCAAGACACATTGTGATGAACCTGTCCAAAGTCAAGATAAAAGAAAAGATTCTGCAAGCTACCAGGAGTAAGCGCCAGTTGACCTACAGGGGCAAATCCATCAGAGTGACCGCAGATTTCCCTAATGAAACTTTCCAAGCAACAAGACAATGGTCATCTACGTTTAATCTACTTAAACAGAACAATTTCCAGCCCAGAATTCTGTACCCTGCTAAGCTAAGCTTCAAAATTGACGGAGAAATCAAATCGTTTACGGATATACAAACACTGAGGAAATTTGCCACAACAAGACCAGCTCTACAGGAAATACTTCAACCTGTTCTGCACACTGACCACCACAATGGATCAGCAGCAAAGTAAGAATTCAGAAATTAAAGGACAGAACCTAACCTCCACACTGATGCAAGAGATAAAACTAAGCAATGGACTCTCACCAAATAAGACGAATAGAATACTACCACACTTATCAATTATCTCAATAAATGTTAATGGCTTGAATTCCCCACTGAAGAGACATAGATTGGTTGACTGGATTAAAAAACACAAGCCATCCATTTGCTGTCTGCAAGAAACACACCTGGCTTCAAAAGACAAATTAAAGCTCCGAGTCAAGGGTTGGAAGACAATTTTTCAGGCAAATGGAATTCAGAAGAAAAGAGGAGTTGCAATCTTATTTTCAAATACATGTGGATTTAAAGCAACTAAAGTCAAAAAAGACAAAGATGGTCACTTTATATTGGTCAAGGGAAAAATACAACAAGAAGACGTTTCAATTCTACATATTTATGCACCCAATTTAAATGCTCCCAGTTTCTTGAAACAGACCTTACTCAGTCTGAGCAATATGATATCTGAAAATACCATCATAACAGGGGACTTTAACACTCTTCTTACAGAGCAGGACAGATCCTCTAAACAGAAATTAAACAAAGATATAAGAGATTTAAATGAGACCCTAGAACAACTATGCTTGATAGACGCATATAGAACACTCCATCCCAAAGATAAAGAATATACATTCTTCTCATCACCCCATGGAACATTCTCCAAAATTGATCATATCCTGGGACACAAAACAAATATCAACAGAATCAAAAGAATTGAAATTTTACCTTGTATCTTCTCAGACCATAAGGCACTAAAGGTGGAACTCAACTCTAACAAAAACGTTCTACCCCACACAAAGGCATGGAAATTGAACAATCTTCTGTTGAATAACAGATGGGTGCAGGAAGAAATAAAACAGGAAATCATTAACTTCCTTGAGCATAACAACAATGAAGACACAAGCTACCAAAACCTGTGGGATACTGCAAAAGCAGTTTTGAGAGGAAAATTCATTGCTTTAGATGCCTACATTCGAAAAACAGAAAGAGAGCGCATCAACAATCTCACAAGAGATCTTATGGAATTGGAAAAAGAAGAACAATCTAAGCCTAAACTCAGTAGAAGAAAAGAAATATCCAAAATCAAATCAGAGATCAATGAAATTGAAAACAAAAGAATCATTCAGAAAATTAATGAAACACAGAGTTGGTTTTTTGAAAAAATTAATAAAATAGATAAACCATTGGCCAGACTAATGAGGAATAGAAAAGTAAAATCTCTAGTAACCTCAATCAGAAATGATAAAGGGGAAATAACAACTGATCCCACAGAGATACAAGAGATCATCTCTGAATACTACCAGAAACTCTATGCCCAGAAATTTGACAATGTGAAGGAAATGGATAAATATTTGGAATCACACCCTCTCCCTAGACTCAGCCAGGAAGAAACAGAGCTCCTGAACAGACGAATTTCAAGCACTGAGATCAAAGAAACAATAAAAAATCTTCCAACCAAAAAATGCCCTGGTCCAGATGGCTTCACGCCAGAATTCTATCAAACCTTCAAGGAAGAGCTTATTCCTGTACTGCAGAAATGATTCCAAAAAATTGAAGAAGAAGGAATCTTCCCCAACACATTCTATGAAGCAAACATCACCTTGATACCAAAAACCAGGAAAAGACAAAAAGGAGAATTTCAGACCAATCTCACTCATGAATATAGATGCAAAAATTCTCAACAAAATCCTAGCCAATAGATTACAGCTTATCATCAAAAAAGTCATTCATCATGATCAAGTAGGCTTCAACCCAGGGATGCAAGGCTGGTATAACATACACAAGTCCATAAACGTTATCCATAATATTAACAGAGGCAAAAATAAAGATCACATGATCCTCTCAATAGATGCAGAAAAAGCATTTGATAAAATCCAGCATCCTTTTCTAATTCGAACACTGAAGAGTATAGGCATAGGTGGCACATTTCTAAAACTGATTGAAGCTATCTATGACAAACCCACAGCCAATATTTTACTGAATGGAGTAAAACTGAAAGCTTTTCCTCTTAGAACTGGAACCAGACAAGGTTGTCCTCTGTCACCTTTACTATTGAACATAGTGCTGGAAGTTCTAGCCAATACAATTAGGCAAGACAAGGAAATAAAGGGAATCCAAATGGGAGCAGAGGAGGTCAAACTCTCCCTTTTTGCTGACGACATGATCTTATACTTAGAGAACCCCAAAGACTCAACCACAAGACTCCTAGAAGTCATCAAAAAATACAGTAATGTTTCAGGATATAAAATCAATGTCCACAAGTTAGTAGCCTTTGTGTACACCAATAACAGTCAAGATGAGAAGCTAATTAAGGACACAACTCCCTTCACCATAGTTTCAAAGAAAATGAAATACCTAGGAATATACCTAACGAAGGAGGTGAAGGACCTCTATAAAGAAAACTATGAAATCCTCAGAAAATAAATAGCAGAGGATATTAACAAATGGAAGAACATACCACGCTCATGGACGGGAAGAATCAACATTGTTAAAAAGTCTATACTTCCCAAAGCAATCTATCTATTCAATGTCATTCCTATCAAAATACCAACATCGTACTTTCAAGATTTGGAAAAAATGATTCTGCGTTTTGTATGGAACCAGAAAAAACCCCGTATAGCTAAGGCAGTTCTTAGTAATAAAAATAAAGCTGGGAGCATCAACATACCAGATTTTAGTCTGTACTACAAAGCCATAGTGCTCAAGACAGCATGGTACTGGCACAAAAACAGAGACATAGACACTTGGAATCGAATTGAAAACCAAGAAATGATGGGCGGCACCTGTGGCTCAGCGGGTAGGGCGCCGGTCCCATATGCCGGAGGTGGCGGGTTCAAACCCAGCCCCAGCCAAATTAAAAAAAAAAAAAAAAAAGAAAACCAAGAAATGAAACTAACATCTTACAACCACCTAATCTTCGATAAACCAAACAAGAACATACCTTTGGGGGAAAGACTCCCTATTCAATAAATGGTGTTGGGAGAACTGGATGTCTACATGTAAAAGACTGTAACTGGACCCACACCTTTCCCCACTCACAAAAATTGATTCAAGATGGATAAAGGACTTAAATTTAAGGCATGAAACAATAAAAACCCTCAAAGAAAGCATAGGAAAAACACTGGAAGATATTGGCCTGGGGAAAGACTTCATGAAGAAGACTGCCATGGCAATTGCAACAATAACTAAAATAAACAAATGGGACTTCATTAAACTGAAAAGCTTCTGTACAGCTAAGGAGACAACAACCAAAGCAAAGAGACAACCTACACAATGGGAAAGGATATTTGCATATTTTCAATCAGACAAAAGCTTGATAACTAGGATCTATAGAGAACTCAAATTAATCCACATGAAAAAAGCCAACAATCCCATATATCAATGGGCAAGAGACATGAATAGAACTTTCTCTAAAGATGACAGACGAATGGCTAACAAACACATGAAAAAATGTTTATCATCTCTATATATTAGAGAAATGCAAATCAAAACAACCCTGAGATATCATCTAACCCCAGTGAGAATCGCCCACATCACAAAATCTCAAAACTGCAGATGCTGGCGTGGACGTGGAGAGAAGGGAACACTTTTACACTGCTGGTGGGACTGCAAACTAGTACAACCTTTCTGGAAGGAAGTATGGAGAAACCTCAAAGCACTCAAGCTAGACCTCCCATTTGATCCTGCAATCCCATTACTGGGCATCTACCCAGAAGGAAAGAAATCCTTTTATCATAAGGACACTTGTACTAGACTGTTTATTGCAGCTCAATTTACAATCGCCAAAATGTGGAAACAGCCTAAATGCCCACCAACCCAGGAATGGATTAACAAGCTGTGGTATATGTATACCATGGAATACTATTCAGCCATTAAGAAAAATGGAGACTTTACATCCTTTGTATTAACCTGGATGGAAGTGGAAGACATTATTCTTAGTAAAGCATCACAAGAATGGAGAAGCATGAATCCTATGTACTCAATTTTGATATGAGGACAATTAATGACAATTAAGGTTATGGCGGGGGGGAAGCAGAAAGAGGGACGGAGGGAGGGGGGTGGGGCCTTGGTGTGTGTCACAGTTTATGGGGGCAAGACATGATTGCAAGAGGGACTTTACCTAACAATTGCAATCAGTGTAACCTGGCTTATTGTACCCTCAATGAATCCCCAACAATAAAAAATAAATACATACATAAATTAATTAATTAATTAATTAAATCACAGAGTACATTCTCTGATCATATGTAGCCAAACTAAAACTTAATATGAGAAAGACAACAAAAAAATCTCCAAATACTTGAAAATTCAATAACACACTTTTATGTTATTCTCGATCAGAGAGAAAATCTCAGAGGAAATTAAAAAACACACAGAACTGAATAAAAATTAAAATAAAATATATCAAAATATGGGGGATGAAGTTAAAGCAGATGACAGGGAAACTTATACAACTGTGTACATTACAAAAGAGGGGCAAATGTAAAAATCAATAATCTATACTTCTACCTCAAGAAATTAAAAAAAAAACCTAGAGATAAAAAAATGAAGAACAGAAATCAATGAAGAAACAGAAAAACAGAGAAAATCAAACAAATAACAAACTTTTCACCAACTCAACACACTTAGAAAACTTCTAGCCGAGACTGTCAAAGCGTAAAAAGAGAGAAGACAACAACTTGCCAATATCAAGAATGAAAACAGACTAGCACTGAAAACATGGGAACTATAATAAGGGAAAAGTGTAAACAACTCTACACACATAAATTTGACAACTTCAAACAAAATGACCAATTCCTCACAATGAAAAAACCAGCACACTCCCAATAAAATAGATAATCAGATATTCCTACAACTAATCAGAAATGAAACAGATAATCAGATAGTCCTATAACGATTAAAGAACTGAAGTGGTGGCTTGGCGCCTGTACCTCAAAGCGGCTAAAGCACCAGCCACATACACCACAGCTGGCGAGTCTGAATCTGGCCCAGGCCTGCCAAACAACGACAACTACAAGCAAAAAAATACCTGGGCGTTGTGGCAGGCACCTGTAGTCCCAGCTACTTGGGAGGCTGAGGCAAGAGAATCACTTAAGCCCAGGAGTTGGAGGTTGCTGTGAGCTGTGATGCCATCACACTCTATCCAGGGTGACAGCTTAAGGCTCTGTCTCAAAAAAAAAAAAAAAAAAAAAAGAACTGATGTGGTAATTTGAAACACACAGACACCCCAAAAAACCTGCAAACTGAAATAATTTCACTGGAAAATTCTACCAAATTGTTTACAGAAGAATAATAACAACTTTACACAATTTGTTCCAGAAAATAGAAGAGAAAGAAGCACTTCTCAATTCATCTTATGAAGCTATATTTATCTAAATATGAAAAACAGACAATACAATTAAAAAACCCAAAATATTAATAAAAAATCCCTAATAAAATATAAGAAAATAGCATTTAGCAATATATAATGAATTGTACAGAACTTGTATGCTGAAAAGTACAAAATCAAAGATTGAATGGAGAAACAAATCGTATCCCTGGACTAGGAAGAATCTTCATGGTAAATAAATCTACTCTGCCCAAATTGACATCCAGATTCAACACAAATTTTATCAAAATCTGAGTAAGATTTTTTTAAAAGAGATAAAATTCTTCTAAACTTCAAATGGAAAAGCATAAAATTAAAATAGCCACACTATTGAAAAGGAAGAGAAAGTTAAGAGAAATCACTCTACCCTATTTCAATATGCGTTATATAGCTACAGTAATCCTGGTGGTGTGCTTCTGACAAAAGGATAGGCACATAAATCAACAAATGGAACAAAACAGATAATCAAGAAATATATCCATGGGATGGCGCCTGTAGCTCAAAGGAGTAGGGCGCCAGCCCCATATGCCGGAAGTGGCAGGTTCAAACCCAGCCCTGGCCAAAAACTGCAAAAAAAAAAAAAAAAAAAGAAGAAGAAGAAGAAGAAATACATCCATGCAAATGCAAATATTCCCAAGTAATTTTAGACGAAGATGCAAAATATTTCAAGGGATGAGAACAGCATTTTTTAATTTTGTTTTGTTTGTTGTTTTAAGAGATGGGATGTTGCTCTGCAGTCTAGGCTGGAGTGCAGTAGCATCTTCATAGCTCATTGCAGCCTCAAACTCCTGGGCTGAAGCAACCCTCTTGCCTCAGCCTCCCAAAGTGCTAGGATTACAAGCATGGGAACCCATGTCTGACTAAGAACAGCATTTTTAAAAATCTGTTCTAGAACAATTAGATATCCACAGGAAAACAATAATAATAATAACCCTGAGCTCCTTACATCTCTTCTTACACAAAAATTAATTAAAAATAAATCATGCAGCCAGGCACAGAGGCTCAGACCTATTAATATCCAGACTTTGGGAGATCAAGGTGGGAGGATCACTTGAGGCCAGGAGCTCAAGACCAGCATGGGTAACATAGCCAGGTCTCATCTCTACAAAAGATAAAAAAAAACAAATGAGGGCGGCGCCTGTGGCTCAGTGAGTAGGGCGCCGGCCCCATATGCCGAGGGTGGCGGGTTCGGACCCAGCCCCGGCCAAACGGCAACAAAAAAATAGCCGGGCGTTGTGGCGGGCGCCTGTAGTCCCGGCTGCTCGGGAGGCTGAGGCAAGAGAATCGCGTAAGCCCAAGAGTTAGAGGTTGCTGTGAGCCATGTGACGCCACGGCACTCTACCCGAGCGCGGTACAGTGAGACTCTGTCTCTACAAAAAAAAAAAAAAAAAAAACAAATGAAAACAGGCAGGCATGGAGGCACATTCCTATAATCCTAGCTACTGAAGAGGATAAGGCAAGAGAAATTACTTGAGCCCAGGAGTTGGAGGCTACAGTGAGCTGTGACTATACCACCGCACTCCAACCTGGACAACAGAACAAGATCCTATCTCAAATTTTTAAAAAGGACCATGGACGTTAAGTATAGAATATGAATCAATAAAACTTATTTAAAAAAAATAAGAGAAGGTGGCGCCTGTGGCTCAGTGAGTAGGGCGCCGGCCCCATATGCTGAGGGTGGCGGGTTCGGACCCAGCCCCGGCCAAACTGCAACAGAAAAATAGCCGGGCGTTGTGGCGCGCGCCTGTAGTCCCAGCTGCTCGGGAGGCTGAGGCAAGAGAATCGTGTAAGCCCAAGAGTTAGAGGCCGCTGTGAGCCGTGTGATGCCACGGCACTCTACCCGAGGGCGGTACAGTGAGACTCTGTCTCTACAAAAAAAAAAAAAAAAAAAAAAAAGAGAGAAAATCTTAAGGATCTAGGGCAAGGAAAAAACTTAAAATTGGTCCTCATCCAACTTTTACATTTTGCTCTACCAAAGACCCAGTTTAAAAGATGAAATATAAGCTATAGAGAAAATACATGCAAGCCACATAATTCAGAAGACGAGAAGCCAGAATACAAAAAGAACTTTCAAAATTCAACAATAATTTTTTAAAATACAGACAGGAAATAGGCGAAAGACAAGAACAGACATTTCATCAAAGAACAGATGGCAAATGAGCACAAGAAAAGATGTTGAAGATCATTAGCCATGAGGGAAATGTAAATTAAAACTACAATGACTGTAGTTGCAGCTACTCAGGAGGCTGATTGAGTTTGAGGCCATTCCAGCCAACATAGCCAGACCCTGTGATCTCTATAAAAGAAAAGAAAAAAAAAATTAGCAGGTTGTCATGGTTCATCCCTGTATTCCCAGCTACCAAGAAGCTAAGGTTGGGAGATGGCTTGAGGCTAGGAGTTTGGAGCAGCCTGGGATATATTTATCAACCCAAGAATGAATGAATGAATGCATGCATGCTACAATGACGTATAACTACACAAAAAGAATGGCTAAAAGAAAACATAATGACAACACCAAATGCTGGCGCATATATAGATAAACTGGATCCCTCATATATTGCTGGGGAGAATGTAAAATGGTAAAGACACTCTGAAAAATAGTTTGGTAATTTCTTTATAAACAAAAAATAGAACTAGCATATGAGCCAGCAATTAACACTCCTAACCATATATCCCAGATAAATGAAAACTTTTCTTCACACCAAAAAAATGTGAGCACAAATGTTCATAGCAGCTAATTCATAGGAGTCAAAAATTGGAAACTGTGGTACATCCATACCATGAGACAGTCTTAAGCAATAAAATAAATAGTGATAGAGGAAAAAACAAAAAAAAAAAAAAAAAAAAAACAGGAAGGATATCCAAAGAATTATACTGAATGGAAAGTCTACTACACCCAAAAGTTACATATTGTCTGATTCCAATTTGGAAATGACAAAATTATAAAAATGGAGAACAAATTAGTTAACTGCCAGGAGTTCCAGGCAAGGTGGGATTTGCTGGGTACGGGCAGAGAAGTGAGTGGGGCTATAAAAGGGATTTCTGCAGTGAGGGAATCGTTCTGCATCTACTGTACCAGTGTCAGTATCCTGGCTTCACACTGCACTATATAGTTTTGTAAGATGTTACCACTGCGTAGAAATGACTAAAGGGGCTAAAAGGCATACCAAATCTCTCTGGATTATTTCTTACAACTGCATGTGAATCTACAATTATCTGAAAATGAAAATTTTAATTTTTTTTAAGAAAAGGTATCTATGACTTCTTAAAACTCATTTACCCAAAAATCAATTGAAAGCACCCTCTGAATCATCCACTAGTCTTCTCCATCAACGAAGTATCTTTGTCTATCTGTTTTGATGAGAAGGAAGCAAATTTTTAACTTAATTACTATGAATCACTGTTACAATTCATTACTTAAGAAAAAGTATGTGAAGAATAAAGAATGTTTACAATTTTCAATATTATAATTTCAGCCACCCACAGATATCCCTCATGTGCTCATGCTCAAGAAAAGTAAGCAACCATGTGCACTTTTGTAATACTCTTATTTTAAAACTACTGAAGAGAAAATAAAGTTTGTATTCCCTAAAAACTGGTAACATTTGTTATCTTGTATGTTGTATCTTGTATCTCTTATAATTGTAAAAGTCAAACATGACTTGAGTACTGTAATTTTAATAGTTTGTCCTTTCTTAAACTATGTATACATTTTTTGGCAGCCTCTGTATAAAATGTATAACATTATTATTTTGAAGGACAAATCCATCTTCATAATATTGATGATTAAGGAAATTTATACTTTAATTTGTTTATTATTCATCGGTCAGGTTAGAAGACACTAAATTTTCAGTGAGATAATTTATATTGAAATTAAAGTAATAATCTGCACAAATATTGGGTGTTATTCATCACTACAACTAAAAACTTCATACTAATAATGTTTAGGTTGCACTCAGCATTAATGGCTTTCTACAAAATGATGAGGGACACACTATTAGTACTTTTTGACACCAACTTCTTTTTTTTTTTTTTTGTAGAGACAGAGTCTCACTGTACCGCCCTCGGGTAGAGTGCCGTGGCGTCACACGGCTCACAGCAACCTCTAACTCTTGGGCTTACACGATTCTCTTGCCTCAGCCTCCCGAGCAGCTGGGACTACAGGCGCCCGCCACAACGCCCGGCTATTTTTCTGTTGCAGTTTGGCCAGGGCTGGGTCCGAACCCGCCACCCTCGGCATATGGGGCCGGCACCCTACTCACTGAGCCACAGGCGCCGCCCGACACCAACTTCTTTAAAATTAATATTACTGGTCTTCACTGATGCTAAAGCCATTAACTTTCGTTTTCTCCGTAAAAATCTATAGAAATCTTCCAAAAGGCTATAAACATCAGCTTTTGCAAAATTCTAAAAGCTTTTCCCTTGGGTGTCCAAGGGTTATTCCCTTATACTGTAAGATCTCAAAGATGAAACATCAGCATAAACAAATATGATATTAATCATGTTGGAAGCCTTGATATAAAGGCTTGTCAGATCAAATAGTTCATAGAAGGAATATGTATAAACTTACAACTGGACTTAGCAATGACTACACTGAATTCTAGATGTTTATGTTTGATCTATTTTTTAAAATGCAGTCAATCCTTGAATAATATCCAGAAAACAAACAGGACAATTCATAGAAAGACATTAGGCATCTGAACATTTTATAATTATAAAAATATATGATTTAAAGGCAATATGCACCAAGATGCCAAAGTAGAAAATGCCAGCCTCCCACAAAAATATAATTAGAAAGCTATCCATAAACAAAGTAGGCCTAAGAGTACTCAAGAATCCAATTAAGAACCTATAGTACAACAGTGGAATGAAAATTGGTGAATAACTACACAAAACAGATGTCTAAGGGAGATCAGCATATCTAAGATGGCTGAAGACAGCCAGGAACAAAGAAGTAGTACAGGCAATTAGTATTGGCCACATGACAGATATTACCATGGTCTCCAGTAGCCTACTCTGGTAGCCTTTACTGCTGAGTTCCCTAACAGCTCCATAAGCAGCAGCAGAAGCCTCTCTGCAGTTTTGTCCCATTATTGTTTGTAGTTGGGAACCCCAGCAACCTGTTCCTCAGAGACACTAGAAGCTTCTGCCACTGAGATAACCAACAACCCCTATGACCAGAGAGACAGGGGCTACCACCTTCCAACCCCACACATGGAACAGATCCAGGGGCTGCAGCTGCATACCCACACTCCAAACCCCGCTCCACAGCCAACCCAGGAATATTCATGCCTCAAATATTGGAGACATCAACCCAGCAGGCTCCCTTGGGCCCAAATCCTGCAGCTACTGTTCTCTTTGCATACATTTGCACTATACCATGGCTCCATTAGCTAGTCTACATGTGCCTGCACCTGGGACACCAGAGACACACACAAGAGGAGTAACCCTGTCCTGAAATCTACAGAAGCTTTCACTTTGTGTACTCCCACACTTTGGACCCTGGCTCTCTGGCTGCTCCACAAGCAGCCACGTCTCATACACTATTACCAAACTGGTAGGGATGCCGGCATGCTGGCCACCCCTGGCTACCCTTGACTCCACAGTCCTACACATGCCTGAGTTCCAGATATCAGTTCCATAGCCACTCCACAGGTCCTATGCGTCAGACAGCAGTGCCACTAAGAAGCAAGCATCCCCACAAGCTGGAGCTAGCATCAAGAGGGATACCCTCAACCACAACTGCCTGCATAATAGAAAAAGAGACTATAGGAACCCCAGTAGCCATGCAACCAAAGAAGCCCAAGCCCTTGGCTACTGCTGAGGATAACTGGCAATACACACACACACACACACACAGCCTTGGCTGCCGAAGACTGCTACAATCTCAGCTGACAAAACTGCAGCATCTATACCACTAGAGTCATTCATACGGCTAACACCACTGTACAACTGCACACCACCAAGCCAGCAGTCTCTCATCTAGTGGGTGAAGGTCTTTACCCACTGAAACCAGTCCACAAAGTCTAGACATTTCTACTCCATCAAATGCACAGACATCAATGCAAGACAAAAAGAAATACAAGAAAAAAAAAAGACACCTCCCCCCCAAAAAAAGCCCCCAGTTATGTTGCAATAAATAATTCCAAAGCAATGGAGATTTTTGAATTGCCAAAGAATTCAAAATACAGTCATGTGTCACTTAACAAAGGGGATACTCCATGCTGAGAAATGCATTATTAGGTGATTTTTGTCCTTGGACAACCATCACAGAGTAAACTAACACAAAATTAGATGGTAGAGCCTACTGGACCCCTAGGTTATATGGTATAGCTCATTGTTCCTGGCTATAAATCTGCGTAACATGTTACTGTACTGAAGACTGAAGGCAAATGTAACATGATGTAAAGTATTTGTGTCTAAACATATTTGTACACAGAAAAATTGCAATAAAATACAATAGTATCACCTTATGGAACCACCATCTTCTATGTGCTCTGTCATTGACCAAAATGTTGTCATGTGGGGCATGACTGCAACTGCTTTAACAAAGCTCACCAAGCTACAAGAGAACACAGGTGGACTATTCGATGATATCAATGGAAAAAGTACATAAATAAGAATAAAAAAAACTAAACAGAAATTCTGGAGCTGAAGTATACAGTGATGAAATAGAGAGTGGCAATAGCAGATTAATCAAGCAAAGAATCTGCGTATTTAAAAAGACAAAATTTAAAACTACCCAGATAAAGGAACAAAAAGTAAAAAAAAAAAAAATTAAAATTAAAGAAAGCCTATGGAACTTACAAGACACCATCAAGAAAACTGGTTCTTGCCATTTTTACTCAAAATACTATTAATATTAGAAGTCCTGGCCAGAACAATTAGGTAAGAAAAAGAAATAAAGGGCATCCAAATCAGAGAAGAATTAGTAAAATTGTCTATTTACAGATGAAAATGTTTTGTACAGACTCCCTTCCAAAAAAAAAAAAAAAGAACTGTTAAAACTAATAAATTCAGAAAAATTTCAGGATGGCATACAAAAAGCAAACATGCTTTTGTACATTAAAAATGAACTTTCTAAAAAACATTTATACAAAAAAATCCCATTTACAACAGCATCAAAAAGAATAAAATGCTTAGGAATGAATTTAACCAACACCTACAACTGAGAACTGTAAAACTGATGAAAAAAATAAAAGAAGACACAAATAACTTGAAAAATACATGTATCTCATGTTCATAGATCGGAAGGAACTTACTTTTCCATGCCTTACTACTAAAGCAGTAAGATTTAATACAATCCCTGTCAAAACTTCAATGGTATTTTTCACAGAAATAAAAATAAATCACAAAACTCATAGAGAACAAAAAAAGACCCCAAACAGTTAAATCTTGTGGAAGAAGAACAAATCCAGAGGCATCACACTTCCTTAGCTTCAAATTCATTTACAAAGCTATAGTAATCAAAACAATATGGTACTGGCATAAACAAAGACACACAGCCCAATGGAACAAAAGAGAGAACCCCAAACCCAAACATAAACAGTCAACTAGTTTCAACAAAGATCCCAAGAACACACAATGTAGAAAGGATAGTCTCTTCAATAAGTAATGTTGGGAAAACTGGATATCTACATGTAGAAGAATGAAATTGAACCCTTTCCTTATACCATACACAAAAATCAACTCAAAATGGATTAAAAGCTAAACCGTAAGACCTGAAACTATGAAACTACAAAAACAAAACATTGGGGAAAAGCCCCTTCACAGTGGTCTTCACAATGATTTAGAATCTCTAGTTTAATATTTAATTTCAAGTTATACTCCAGAGTTAGGGCCAAATTCAACAATTCAAAAGAATGTACCAGTAATATTTGAAGCAATCAAAAGAGACTCCAGATATTCACAAGGCTGTCATTACGTTCTACCAGTTAGGATTACTTAAGATTTTTAAGCTACTCAAAGAAAACATGAAAACTGAATGTCAGACTATGGCAGTGAACAAACTTTCCATAAATCCCTGCCTCAATAGTTTGAGGCTGACCTGATCTTTTAATAAAACTATCATCCTCACTTAGAACCAACACAAAACCTCACAACTGATCAACCCACCCCACTGCACCCTATTCCTGATCATAATCCTTATTCAATAGGGCCATTGACCACTAAGGTTTCAAATAAAGAAACTAAAACAGAAAAAAGGTTTTTACTGGACATGGTATATGAAGTATAACAAGATACTCGTGGTCAATAAACGTTGCCACATAGGATATTTATTGAACAAGCAACTAAGGCGTACTCAGAATAATAAATGGCCTTAAAATATGCTATGCTAACATATATACAACTTCAAAATGTATGGAAGATGGGCTCAGCATCCACAGCACAGTGGTTTCGGTATCAGCCACATGCACCAAGGCTGGCGTATTAGAACCCAGCCCGGGCCAGCTAAACGACAATGACAACTGCAACAAAAAAACAGCCAGGCATTGTGGCGGGGACCTGTAGTCCAGGCTACTTGGGACGCTGAGAGTCAAGAGAATTGCTTAAGCCCGAGAGTTTAAAATTGCTGTGAGCTGTGATGCCACAGCACTCTACTGAAGGTGACATAGTGAGACTCTCTAAAAAAAAAAAAAATTATGAACGATCACGTACAGAATCACTATGAATACTCACATATCTTTAATCCCTATTATCCAAGTTACATATGATACTTTGTCAACTTAAACACAGTTATAAAACGTAACAAAAAGAACAGTTCCTAACCACTCATAAATGTCCTCTTTAAGTCACAGATATATATTTCTTAAACTTAATATCCTCCCAATATAGATAGCCCTTGGATCTGAATGTGCACAGAAACAAATTCGGATATAATCTCTTTCACATGTATGTGTGAGGGCTTGTATTCCTAGCTATCCGAACTATTGCTGCTTGCTATCCAACATATACAATCAAAATAAATGCCAAAAATTCAATCTTCCTCTTTATCTGATTTCACTATTCATCCTCAATAATAAACAGGTTTGAATAGGAAAAAATACTGGATACATTTTACTAGTGTCTTCCTGCCTCTCATCATACCAAAAGAGCTTTCAGTGCTGGGGTCATTCTCCCAGAGTGTGACATGTGTAGTCCTGCCAGGCTGCCCTATAGTTTCCCAAAGTAAAGAGGACACTGGAGTACCTGCATACTTGCTGGGGATCCCCAATCTGTAAGTTTATCCCAAAGTACACTATTCTGGCAGTGCTGGGGAGTATACTGTCTGACGCTTATTTACATGACAGGTATAAATCCCAAATTTTAGTTTAGCTTTTTACATAATGCTTACAATGTATGGCTCATAGCTGAGCAACACAGTGTAATATGATTCCATTTCATTTAATATGTAACCTTTTCTTTCTTCTGGATCTAAAACGTGCATCATTCTCTGCTATCAATGACCACACTGTTCACACAACTGAATAAATGTTATTGGGAAGATATATATGCAACCTCATTACAGAACTTTTCATTTATTGCCAACTGTAAAACTCAGAGCAGAAAATGTGTTGCTTGCTCTCTAGTGCCCCTATAAATACCTTTGGAGTATTCTTTCTTTTAGGTTGTATCAGGATTTAAATAGCCTTATGCACTTTCCCTTCCTTTTACCATTAAACACATGCCTGATAAGAGAAGCAGAAATTTATGCTGACCTTTCAGCCCATGAATTGTGCATAGATCTCAAAGGAAAATCAGTATAGATTTCTTTTCTAATCTTTCATGTGAAAGGTAAGAGACAATAACAGAGTTGAGAAATAGGACACTGGAAAGAATTTTTTAAAAGTAGATTCTTTTACAACAGGGAAGTTCAAGGGACTTACACATTCCCCCCACAATCAATACAGCATCACATATGGCATCCTGCAAGGTAGTGATGGTATAGTGGTTGTACTAATTAATTAGATGAAATGAAATGTTAATGAAACTTTTTCATTTTTAAAAAATTAACATTACTTTTAGTTCCTCACTATTTATCACTAATCCTTTCAAGAATTCTCAAAAGAAGTATAAAAATGCCTTTCTCAAACACATTAAATTATCTATCAGTACCAATTTTTTCATAAAGTCATCTATCTTAAACCATTGATCTGTGTTCCTGCTGTGTTGTAACTTGTAACCAGGACTTCTTGGACTATCATCTTCATCTTGCAAAATCTTCATATTCCTCATGTGTTAGATCTCACATTTCCTCAATCCCAAATTTTTATGTTTTTTAGTGTATTCTTCATTTTGGTGTTACACATTTTCCAGTGGTCTCTTAAGGATGTGTTCATGGGAGAGAGATATGAGACCATATATGCTAGAAGATGCCTTTATGCTGACTTTATACTTAATTGATAATCTGGCTGGATATGGAATTTGAGGTTGAAAATAAATTCTTTGCCAGAATTATGAAGGCATTGCTCTATGTCTTCTAGCTTCTACCAATTGAGACAATCATTGCTATTCTAATTACTAACCCTATGTATGTAACTATTTTTTTACCCTCTAAGAAGTTTTGTAATCTTTCATCACCAGTGTTCTAAAATTGTGCAGTAATGTGTTTTACTATAGTTTTGTGCTGGACATTCAATGGACAGTTTTGATCTGGAAACTCATAATCCCGAGTAAGAGAAATTTCTTGAATTACTTCTTTAATAATGTCTTTTTTTTTCCTGTTCTCTCTCTCTTTTTTTTTTTTTTTGGCTTCTATTTACTACCTTTTTGCCATTGTTCTAATTTTTGGAAGATACCCTCCTCCACTTTATATGCCAAGTGTAATTTTTGTTTAATTTTGACATTATTTAATTTTCAAGTACTCTTTCTCTGCAACTTATTCATGTTTAACATATAACCAATCTTCCCTTATCTATCGCAGGATATTAACTATAGGAGTTTTTCCCTTTGTTTTCTTCTGTTAATCTTAGTCTTCTCTGGGCTTCATTTTTCTGTTACTTTGATTTCTTGTCCTTCACAATGGAAATCTTCCTCAAATGTCTTAAGATCTTTTGTTTTATATTCATATTTAAGACTAAGGCACTAGGCTCGGCACCCGTAGCACAGTGGTTATGGTGCCTGCTACATGCACCGAGGGTGACGGGTTCGAACCCAGACCAGGCCAGCTAAGCAACAAAGACAACTACAACAAAATAATAGGTGGGCGTTGTGGCAGGCACCTGTGGTCCCAGCTACTTGGCAGGCTGTGGCAAGTGAATCACTTAAGGCCAAGAGTTTGAGGTTGCGGTAAAGCTCTGACGCCATACTGAGGGCAACATAGTGAGACTGTTGCAAAAAAAAAAAAAAAAAAAGAATAAGGCACTAAAATGGGGTGGAGAGCTTGCTAACAAATCTTCTCTATAGTTAAATGGGTGGGAGATCGGTCATTTTGTTAGACGACCCTTATATGTCAGTCTCCCTGTTTTTTACCTTGGGCTGCTTAGTTTCTCCAGAGAATTTTTCATTCAGTCTTCTGGGTGGATAGTATAACACCCAGTTTTCAGCAATCTTGGAGCTGAAGAATTGAGTAACTCACTGTTTAATAGGCATTCACATATTCCCCCAGTTTTTAGCATAATACTTAACCCCTGATCCTAGAAATGCCTGATGTCCTAAGTCCAATTGATACTTATTTCAAATTCTCAAGAGAATAAACCTTCTTTCTCTTGCTTTAATAAGAGAAGGAAAATTGGGGAGTCTACATGCTCTCTATGTAGACATGAATTAAATATTCCCGTTTCTTAGACTCATTCCTTACTCCAACCTTCATAGGTCATTGTTGTCACCTATTACTAAGAATTTCTAAATTCTGTGTATTTTTACTTTCTCCATTCTACTAAGTCAGTTAGCACTTGTCAATTCACTTTGCCTCATTCTAAAATTTACTAATATCTCTCATCATCACCTTTTCTCCCCTTCTCTTTATCCACAGGCCCATCCATACTTTCAAAACTCCATTTGTCATTTTAGTGAGATTCTGAGAGGAAGTAGAGATAATTATTTATGCTCATACTTATGTTCAATCCACCACATTTAACCAAAGTTCCTACTACCATAGTTTAAATTTTCTCTTTACATGAGCAAATGATGTGGTATACTCTCTTTGATAATATGTGATTATATATGCAATAAATTTTAACAAGTCACTCAGCAAATTTTCTAGGAAATTGGACTTTCATTCCAGTAAAGAGGTTGAAAACACATATAAAACAACA
This sequence comes from Nycticebus coucang, assembly GCF_027406575.1. Classification (NCBI taxonomy): domain Eukaryota; kingdom Metazoa; phylum Chordata; class Mammalia; order Primates; family Lorisidae; genus Nycticebus; species Nycticebus coucang. The sequence goes on along the minus strand of NC_069787.1, from coordinate 50,328,955 downwards.
TCCACAAATACTGATGTCAAACCCATACTTGGTCATATTCTTACTAAAGCTAACAAATGTTTTATTTTTTTTATTGTTCTTTATTTTTATTTTTTTTTTATTAAATCATAGCTGTGTACATTGATATATTCATGGGGCATCATTCACTACCTTCACACACCGTTTACCAAGTTTCACATATACCCTTGTAAGATGCACCGTTGGTGTAATCCCACAAATCCCTTTCCCTCTACCTACCTCTCCTCTCCCTCCCCTCCCTTTCCCCCTTCCCCCTATTCTTAGGTTGTAACTGGGTTATAGCTTTCATGTGAAAACCGTAAATTAGTTTCATAGTAGGGCTGAGTACATTGGATACTTTTTCTTCCATTCTTGAGATACTTTACTAAGAAGAATATGTTCCAGCTCCATCCATGTAAACATGAAAGAGGTGAAGTCTCCATCTTTCTTTAAGGCTGCATAATATTCCATGTGGTACATAATACCACAATTTATCAATTCATTCATGGATCGATGGGCACTTGGGCTTCTTCCATTACTTAGCAATTATAACTTTGGCTGCAATAAACATTCTGGTACAAATATCTTTGTTATGATGTGATTTTTGCTCTTCTGGGTATATGCCCAGTAGAGGGATTACAGGATTCAATGGCAGATCTATTTTTAGATCTCTAAGTGTTCCCCATATCTCTTTCCAAAAGGAATGTATTAATTTGCATTCCCACCAGTAATGCAAAAGTGTTCCCTTTTCTCCACATCCGTGCCAACATCTCTAGTCTTGGGATTTTGTGACATAGGATAGTCTCACTGGAGTTACATGGTATCTCAAAGAAGTTTTGATTTGTATTTCTCTGATGATTAAAGATGATGAGCATTTTTTCATATGCCTGAAGGCCGCGCGCCTGTCTTCTTCAGAGAAGTTTCTCTTCAAATCCCTTGCCCAGCCTATGATGGGATCCCTTGTTCTATTCTTGCTAATGCGTTTGAGTTCTCTGTGGATTCTGGTTATTAAACCTTTGTCAGAGACATAACCTGCAAATATCTTCTCCCATTCTGAGGGCTGTTTGCTTGCTTTACTTACTGTGTTCTTGGCTGTGCAGAAGCTTTTTAGTTTGATCAAGTCCCAGTAGTATATTTTTGAAGCTGCTTTAATTGCCCGGGGGGTCCTCCTCATAAAATACAAGCCCAGACAGATTTCTTCAAGGGTTTTCCCTGCACTCTCCTCTAGTATCTTTATAGTTTCATATCTTAAGTTCAAATCTTTGATCCAGTGAGAGTCTATCTTAGTTAATGGTGAAAGGTGTGGGTCCACTTTCAGTCTTCTGCAGGTTGCCAGCCAGTTCACCCAGCACCATTTGTTAAATAGGGAATCTTTTCCCCACTGAACGTTTTTAATTGGCTTGTCAAAGATTAAATAATGGTAAGTAGCTGGGTTAATCTCTTGGTAATCTATTCTGTTCCAGACAGCTACTTCTCTGTTTTTGTGCCAATACCATGCTGTTTTGATCACTATCGATTTGTAGTATAGTCTGAGGTCTGGTAGCGTAATTCTCCTGCTTTGTTTTTATTTCTAATGTCTTGGCTATTCGAAGTTTGTTCTGATTCCATATAAAACGAAGCATTGTTCTTTCAAGATCTTTAAAGTATCACAGTGGAGCTTTAATAGGGATTGCATTGAAATTATATATTGCTTTGGGTAGTATGGACATTTTAACAATGTTGATTCTTCCCAGCCATGAGCATGGTATGTTTTTCCATTTGTTAATATTTTCAGCTATTTCTTTTCTTAGAGTTTCATAGTTCTCTTTATAGAGATCTTTTACGTTCTTTGTTAGATAAATTCCCAAATATTTCATCTTCTTTGGCACTACTGTGAATGGGACAGAGTCCTTAACTGTTTTTTCAACTTGACTGTTTTTGGTATATATAAAGGCTACCAATTTATGAATGTTGATTTTGTAACCTGAGACACTGCTGTATTCCTTGATCACTTCTAAGAGTTTTGTAGTAGAGTCCCTAGTGTTTTCCAGATATACAATCATATCACCTGTGAAGAGCGAAAGTTTGATCTCTTCCGACCCTGTATGGATACCCTTGATCGCCTTTTCTTCCCTAATTGCAGTGGCTAAAACTTCCATTACAGTGTTAAAAAGCAATGGAGACAATGGGCAGCCTTGTCTGGTTCCTGATCTGAGTGGAAATGATTCCAATTTAACACCATTCAATATGATATTGGCTCTGGGTTTGCTGTAGATGGTCTCTATCAGTTTAAGAAATGTCCCTTCTATACCGATTTTCTTAAGTGTTCTGATCATGAAGGGATGCTAGATATTATCAAAAGCTTTTTCTGCATCGATTGAGAGAATCATATGGTCTTTCTTTTTTAATTTGTTTATGTGCTGGATTACATTTATAGATTGACATATATTGAACCAGCCTTGAGACAATGGGATAAAACTGACTTGGTCATGATGTATAATTTGTTTGATGTGTTGCTGGATTCTGTTTGTTACGATCTTGCTGAATATTTTTGCATCTATAGTCATTAGTGATATTGGTCTATAATTTTCTTTTCTTGTTGGGTCTTTTTCCCGGTTTGGGGATCAGAGTGATGTTTGCTTCATAGAACGTGGTAGGTATTCTTCCTTCTTTTTCTACCTTTTGGAACAGGTTGAGTAATATAGGTACTAATTCCTCTTTAAAAGTTTGGTAGAATTCTGACGTGCAACCATCTGGTCCCGGGCTTTTCTTTTTAGGGAGGTTTTGTATGGTTCATACTATTTCCGAACTGGATATGGGCCTGTTCAACATTTCCACTTGATTCTGGCTAAGTCTTGGAAGGTGACGTGCTTCCAAGAATCGGCCAATTTCCTTCAGATTTTCATATTTCTGAGAATACAGTTTCTTGTAATATTCATTTATGATTTTTTGGATTTCTGAAGAGTCTGTTGTTATTTCGTCTTTGTTGTTTCTGATTGATGAGATTAGAGATTTTACTCTTTTTTTCCTGATTAGGTTGGCCAAAGGTTTATCTATTTTATTGACCTTTTCAAAAAACCAGCTTTTTGATTTATTCATCTGTTGTATTATTCTTTTGTTTTCAGTTTCATTTAGTTGTGCTCTAATTTTGGTTCTTTATTTTCTTCTACTGGGTTTGGGGTTGGAATGCTCTTCCTTTTCCAGTTGCTTGAGATGTCCCATTAACTTGTTAACTTCCTCTCTTTCCGTTCTCTTGAGAAAGGCTTGCAGTGCTATAAAGTTCCCTCTTAGAACTGCCTTTGCAGTGTCCCAGACGTTCTGATAGTTCGTGTCTTCATTGTTGTTTTGTTCCAAAAAGTTGGCGATTTCTTTCTTAATCTCATCTCTGACCCAGCTATCATTCAGCATAAGGTTATTTAACTTCCATGGTTTTGTATGAGTATGAAGATTCCTGTTGTTACTCAGCTCAAGTTTTATTCCATGGTGGTCCGAAAAGATGCATGCAATAATTTCTATTCCTTCAAATTTACTGAGGTTAGACTTGTGACCTAAGATGTGATCAATTTTGGAGTAAGTTCCGTGGGCTGATGAGAAGTATGTGTATTCAGTTTTGTTGGGATAAAATGTTCTGTAGATGTCTGCTAAATCCAAATGTTGGATGGTTAGGTTTAAATCTAAGATTTCTTTGCTCAGCTTCTTATTGGAGGATCGATCCAACACTGACAAAGGAGTGTTGAAATCTCCGACGATCATGGAGCTGGAGGAAATCAAGTTGCTCATGTCTGTTAGAGTTTCTCTTATAAATTGAGGTGCATTCTGGTTGGGTGAATAGATATTAATAATTGAGATCTCATCATAGTGAGTATTACCCTTAACAAATATGAAGTGACCATTCTTGTCCTTCCTTGCTTTCGTTGGTTTAAAGCCTATTGTATCTGCAAATAAAATTGCAACACCTGCTTTTTTCTGATTACCATTTGCCTGAAATATGGATGAGCATCCTTTCACCCTGAGTCTGTATTTGTCTTTTAAGTTGTGACTCTTGTATACAACAGATATCTGGCATGAGTTTTTGTATCCAATCAGCTAACCTATGCCTCTTTAGAGGACAGTTTAAGCCGTTCACATTAATGGAGAATATTGATAAGTCTTGTGAAATTTTGGGTATCGAGTTTTTCAAACGTCCAATGGCCATTTTTAATCTTTTCACCAGTGTGGAAATTGGAGTTTGATCCGAAGTTTCTGAGTGGGTTTACTTTTGTGGTATACGATTGGGTTGGTCATTATGGAGGATAGGTCTGAGAACATCCTGAAGAGCTGGTTTGGTTATGGCAAATTTCTTCAACATATGAATGTCATTAAAGTATTTAACTTCTCCATCATAAATGAAACTCAGTTTAGCTGGATACAAGATCCAGGGTTGAAAGTTATTTTGCTTTAGGAGATTAAAAGTCGGTGACCACCGTCTTCTGGCTTGAAAAGTTTCAGCAGAGAGATCTGCAGTCATTCTAATATTCTTCCCTTTGAAGGCAATGGTTTTCTTTCTCCTGGCAGCTTTGAGGGTTTTCTCCTTCATATTAACTTTAGTGAAGTTAATTATGATATGCCTGGGGGATGTCTTATTGGGGTTGAGTTGTGCTGGGGTTCTGAAGCTGTCCACTACCTGAATTTTAGAATCTCTAGGCATGTCTGGAAAATTCTCTTTCATAATTTTATGCAGAAGGGCCTCTGTGCCCAGCGAGGCCACTTCATCTGTTTCTGGAACTCCTATGATTCGGATATTCGCCTTCTTTGAATTATCCCAGAGCTCTCTGAGAGAATGATCCATTTTTGTTCTCCATTTCTCTTCCTCTTTGAGAGTTTAGGAGCGTTCAAAGGCTTTATCTTCGATGTCAGAAATCCTTTCTTCAGCTTGCTCCATTCTGTAGCTGAAGGATTCTACTGTATTTTTCATATCTTTGAGGTCTTCAAATTCTTGCTTCAGTGCGTCTAAGTCTTTGGCGGTTTTGTCTTTAAATTCGTTAAATTCTTGAGACAACTTTTGAATTTCTCCTCGAATTCCTAATTCCACTTTGTTAATCTTGTCTGCAATCCAAATTCTGAATTTGATTTCTGACATCTCAGCCAGTTGTTTATGAATGGGATCTTCAATTGCATCTGCCATTTCTTTCCTTGGGGGGCTTGATCTATTCTGGTTATTCATATTACCAGAGGTTTTCCGCTGATTCTGCCCCATGGTTGTTTTACTCCCTCTGACTTTTTCCCCTGGGGCTTTGTCGAGGGCCTGTACAGTGTTGTGGCCTGAGAAACTGGGGCCCTTTCTGGTATGGTGGGGCTAAGTTGTTTGTCTTGTTTTCAGCTGGTTTCTGTTCCACCCTAGTGAAACAGATACTCTGGATTGAAGTCTCAGCTATGGAAAAATATCAGCAATTAAGTCACCCCACCCCCCACCGGCAAACAATTAGAAAAGAAAAATCAAACCTTCCTACCACCGTGCACCCAGGGCACCACCTGATTTGAGCTCAGGCGATTGGTTCAGTTCAAAAAGTCCAAATCAATTGTCTCATCCTGCACCTGTCTCAGGTGAGAGAGTTTAAGAGGTCTCTGGGAACTGGATCACAGGGGTCTGGTGACTACTCTGGTGCGGCTTGCTCCAGTGCTGCGTGGAGTCAGGAGGAGCCACCCAGCCAATAGATCAGTCTGGGAAGGTTGATGCCTCCTTCCCCACCTTGCACCGCTGTCACACCCAGTCACTGATAGCCCTGCAGTTGGCTGACCCAGTTACCTGTAGTGAATCGGTACTCCAGGAGTTTGCACCTGCCTGAATCACAAGGAAGTCTGCCAGGCTGCTGCGCTCTGTCTCTCTCTAGCATGAGCAGGTGAGGCCTGACAACCTCGGGCGCTTGATGAAGGTTGTGGGTTTTCACTCAGGTCCAGTCTTGCCCCTGATTAATGTTACTGACAGAACAGAACAGAACAACTCTGCGGTTCCCCTGCAGAAGAGAAGCTGAATTGAGTTCCAAATCAGTTTGTCTTTGCTCTTGTATTGTCTATAGGCTGACTATCCCCTGAGGGACAGGTGCGTCTTAGGTTTAGTAAAGCGGAGCTCTGGGTCAGCCCCGCCCTGGTAGTTTCCCCCGTTTTGCAAGTTGGAGTAGCCTCAGGCAAATCCTATACTCAGAGTCTCTGGTTGCCCAGGAAGACAGGGGGTGTGGCTTCAGAATATTCGGTAGTAAGCCGTATTGCTAGCGAAAGAGGGCTGCTGTTTTATGGCTCAGGCAACCGCTGCTCCAGTGTAGGGGTCCCTTCCGGCCAACCGTCCTCCCTCCGCTCCCGTATCCCAGAGTCTGCACCCACCGGCTGCAGCCCAGCACTGTCTACACCCCCCAAGCAATCGCCCAAGAGTTTGGACCCCGGGGGGACAGGCCTCCAGACCTTGGAGCCAGAGCAGAGGGGAGTTCGGGGAGCACTGGGAGCCTGGGGTTGTGGGCAGAGAACACACACAGCTTTACACAGTTTTATGCCTGGCCGTATTGTCCCCAAAAGACGGCTGTTGCACTGTGCCTCAGGGAACTGCCACTCTGGTGCGGTCCCCTCTCCGCCAACTGGGACTGGCCTCCAGACCTCCTTGTGAGTAAAGGGGAGTGCTGGGAGCTCAGAATTCCAGGTAGAGACTATACAGTTTATACAGTTGATATATATATATATTTATACAGTTTTATGCCTGGCAGGAGGACACCGTGGCAACCTAGTAGGGGAGGTAGGTCCAGTTTTTAGAGTGTCTCTCCCATGGAGTGGAGTGGGAGGACCTCTGAACTCTGTCCGATTGTTTGTGGGGCACTCTGAGCCGTTCTCATAGGGGAGGGGACTCCCGTCCGCTTGGTGATGTATTTTGTACCTTTTGTTTGTATCCTTGTGGTCGCAGCTCACCTCAGCAGGGTTGATGTGTGTTCTTCAACCTTCTCTCTTAGTGAAGCTCAAATCCACCAGGTTACTTGCTGAATTTTTGTCCTTTAACTCTCCTACTAGACGGGAGCCTCTGTGGAAAGCTGGCTTCAGTCGTCCATCTTGTCTCCTCCCCCCGCTAACAAATGTTTTATATGAAAGTATGAAAAATCTTTTCAATAGATCAGTATTTTTGACATATAAATAAATATACTTTATTCTCATATTTAAGACATTATTTCTACTACTTTGTATTTTAATATCATGAATTCACTTACTCATTCATTATTCATTCATTTAGTGCCTTTGTGCAAGGTCCTGTGAAAAACATGTCTGACACTCACTGTCCTCAATGGAAAAGGCAATAGGATTAGGCATGTAAATAATTACAATGAAATATAAATACTGTTAAAGCAGCATTCAAGAGATTATAGACCACTTGAGCAGACCCTTTCCATATAAGATTTGCTTAATGGTGTTAAATGAATCATAAAAACACAATCAAATTTATGTAACATATGATTTATTATACTCCTAATTGTGGAATAATTTCTAAAACCAAAGGAAAAGAAGGTATGATTATCACAATAATAAAACAAATGCATTAGTATATAATGATATCACCAAAAGTAAAAATAAAAAAAAACATAGTTAACATCCTTTGATTAATTCCAAACCAGTAGTGTGAGAAATAATTCATTGAAACCAAAATGGGAAAAAAAAAAAAAAAACTTAACCCTGTTAAATAATAAATGGTGAAATGTTAATGGTAGAAATGTTTCTGGATGATTGACTTTAGGGTAACCATTCTACATACATCCCACACTATATAGGCCCTCCTGCCCACCAAACCATCTCTGTCCATTCATCCTTAGGTATAATAACAAGTAAAGCAAATGCAAAAACTCAGGAAAATAACCAGATTAAGAAAGAATTAGCTACAGTACCACCTAAAACAGATGCAAAACTCATACAACATCTACCCATAAATTACTCCTCCATCAATAAAGCAAAGAAACTGGGAATGTATGTTCCATAATTTTCATTATTTCCAAACTCTTTTTTTTTTGGAGACATAGTCTCACTTTGTCCCCCCTGACAGAGAGCTGTGATGTCATAGATCACAGCAACCTCAAACTCCTGGGCTCTAGCAATTCTCTTACTTTAGCCTGTCAAGGAGCTGGGACTATAGGTGCCTGCCACAATACCCAGCTATTTTTAGAAATGAGGTCTCCCTCCAGCTCAGGCTTGTCTTGAACCTCTGAACTGAGGGAATCCACCTGCCTCAGCCTCCCCAAGTGCTAGGATAACAGGAGTGAGCCACAGCGCCTAGCCCCAAATCTTTAAACTTAAAACCATTTTTATGATGTATTTTTATCCTCAAGGTTACGTTTAATGATGGCCTCAAGAACTTTTGGTTATCCCTTGAAAACTACTCTTCCAATTCTCTTCATACTATATTCTCTTCCACCCAAGAGCTTAGAGTATCCCTGGAGAAGGATGTATATAACTAAGTATAGAAACTTGAGGTATTGCTATACAAAATGTAAGACAGAATTGGTTGTTATTAGTTGGCCAAAAGAAAAGGCATAACTGTCAAGGCTTTCTTAGGGAAGAAAGTGCAAAGTTGATTTACATGCTGGCACATTCTCCTTAGTATCTGCTTACTAACACAGTTCTTCGGACAGACTATACTTAAATCATTGCCCTAAGACAAATAAATGTCAAATAACAAGAAAAGAAGAAACAAAAAAGTAATTCAAAAATATAAAAAAAATTAATGGCAATTCCAAATGTAAAAAAAAAAAAGAAAGAAAGAAAGAAAGAAAAAGGAGAGAGAGAGATTGTGGAAAATAGATTAATAAGCAATAGCCCAACTCTGGATGGCTTTGTTGCATCAAAGTAGCACAATATACTTCTTAGGATTCCTTGCAAATAACTGTAGGTGTGGAACACAGGCTAGGCTACAGTCTTTAAAGCACAGCTACACAAAATACAGAACTGCACATTAAGAGAGAAGTTCACAAAATTATTTACAAAACAATTCTAGCAGACAAAATAATAGCACTTTTTGTTGTTTTACTCCAAACTCAAAATAATGTTCTTTATGGACAAAATAATGCATTTTTAATTTTAAAAGCCAGGATGAAGTTTGTGTCGAAGGCAAAGATTCTGGGCTCTGGCATACATTTGTAGCTATCCAAAACAGATGAATAATTCATGCTCCTATGGTTCCTAACGTACTGATATTCTGTGAAACTCCATGTTACTGTTTTTTTCAATGTTTATTACTTCTGCCTCATGAAGTTATGATTTTCTAAGCTTATGAATTTAAAAATAAAACAGTGATATTACTCTTAAGATACTAATACTCTAAAGTAAAAGTTTATGTATAATAGCAAGGAAACTGAATTTGTAGAGCTAATAAACAATTGATATATTCAAAATGAACCTTTGGCAGAAGTAGTTCATAATCAACTCATAAAATGACATCCAAATTATCAAATTATCTATAAATTATAGAAAATAATATTTTGTACAAATTTGTAATAAAATATATATAAAAATATTTTCTCCATCTCTACAAAAAAAAAAAAATAGAAAAATTATCTGGCATGGTAATGCTTGCCTATAGTCCCAGCCACTCATGAGGCTGAGGCAGGAGAATGGCCTGAGTCCAGGAGTTGGAGATTGCAGTGAGCTATGATGATGCCACTTTACACTGGCCTAGGCAGCAGAGCAAAACCTTACCTCAAAAAAAAAAAAAAAAAAAGAATTCTATTTGCATGATATTATTCTACTAAGGAAATAAAAATTTTATTTTTAATAATATAAACTTTAAAGTACTTGAAAAAGAATTAGTGAGGCTGAGAACCTTTTTTGCATCTTTTTCCAGGGATCAATGAAAGAAATAATTACATTCAATGAATATCCTTATCATAGTACTTATCAAACTCCCTTACAAATTGTATCTTTCTACAAATGTATTTCTCATTAGACAATACTCTTTTTAATAGCTAAGAGCAGACCTATCTCCTTCTCTAACTTTTAGCAGAGTGTCTGACAATCAGATGACACCTAATTGATGCTTGCTGAATGAGTCAATGTAGTGAAGATATCTGTTTTAATGATGGCCATGCATGTCTAAATCTCAGATCTGGTTTCATTACATTTCATATCCCCTAGGCATCCAAGCTTAAAGGTCACAAGTTCCCTCTACATATCCATTTAGAAACTCCTACAGTCTTCATTGGCTACCTTTAACTTGAATTTTACAAATTATTTTCTTTGGTGTCTTATATCTTGCTTTGTCTCAAAGTGAAGATATAAAACAGAACTGATGTTTGAAAAATAAATCAATAAGATGTTCAGAGCTGAGATACTAAGAACCATGATAGAGGATTTGGAAGTTAAGGACATAGAGGAATTACTAGATTTGAGTGACACTGCAAAACAGTAAGTGACTGAACTTGGGAATTGATTTTCTGTTCAAAAAGAGACCAGAAGGTATCCAAGATTACCCTCAAGATGTGAAATTTAAAGAAAAGGAAGAAAATGGCATGCCTGCCGTAGTGAGAAAGTTAAGTAGTAAAACAACACAAAGGAGAAACTGATAAGTTCTATATACAATATACTGAGATTGAAGGGCATCACAGGACAAAAATTAAAAATGCTATAGGCAAGGGATATAAAAAGATATGTACAAGTCCCTAAATCCACAAAATGGATCCAAAAAAAGTCCATAAATCCATAAAATGGCTCCTAGATGTCACTCACACTTAAGAGAAATTCAAGTGAAATCTACTTTAGGATATGATGTTTACCTTTCAGATAAGAAAAAATACAAAAGTTTGAAAACAATGTGATAGAATGTTGGGAAAACAAGCACCTTCTCATATTGCTGGTGAAGCATGAATTAGTACAACTTCTAAAGTCAGGGATTTGAGAGGCTGTATTGTATCACAATTATAACCATAAGAATTTTTTTTATCCATTGTATACATTATCTATTGCTGGATAACAAATTACCCCAAAATTTAGTTGCTTAAAACAACAAGCATTGAGAGATGGACTTCTGGCAAGATGATGGGAAAAGCCCTGCTGGCTGCCTCCCCCATAAAACCAGGAAACAATTTTGAGGGGGGGAAAAATGTACCAAGCCTCTGGAAAGGGTCCTAAGAGCAAAGACCAAATGAAGAAACATCTATGCATGAAAATCTACAAAGACTCTTAAAAACATAAAACATTGTTGAAAAAAATTTTAAGTTCTAAATAACTGGGAAAAAATATCCCATGTTCATGATACAGAATATGTAACATTAATGAATATGAGAATCTCAGATGACTTATTTGTAGAAACTAATTAGCTGATTCTAAAATGAACTTGTAAGGGGCCCGGAATAACCAAAATAATTTTGAGAAAGAATTACTTTGGATTCCTATTTATGGATCTCAACACTTACTGCAAAACAAGAGTCATCAAGACCATGTGGGACTAAGACAAGGACAGATGTACAAAACAGTAGAATAGAAATGAGTGTTCAGATATATACGCTCATGCATCTACACTCAACCTATTTTTGACAATGGTGCAAGACCATCCAAAGGGGAAAAAGAGTCTTTTCAGAAAATGGTGTTAGGACAAGTCGATAGCCACAAGCAAAAGAATGAATTGGGTCCTTAACTCACACCATATACAAAACAATTCAAAAGAGATCAACACCCTAAATGCACTAATATCCTTTTTTATCTGTGAGGAAAGGAATAAGGGATGAGAAGGGATAAGAACACTCTTCATAGTATATTCTTTAATACTTTTAAAATGTTGAACCATATGACCAAACTTCCTAAACAGAAAATTAATTTTAAAAAAGTCACAAACAGTATCTTGGATAGAATTCTAGGTAACAAATATAGAAGAAATAACAAAATTATAAAATCAAAAATTTTAACTTCCAATAAAATAAGTAATTCAGACAAAGGCAATCAATGTGTATTAAAACTGTCAGGTGAAATGTTGATGAAGAAGTGAATACTTAGAGGGCACGAAGATATCACCACATGCTTCAAGACTTCGTTCGAGGAGGTCACTGCAGATGTGGTAAGAACAGCAAGAGAACTCAAGTTAGAAGTAGTTCCTAAAGAAGAGATTTAATTGCTGCAATCTCATGATAAAACTTGAACAGATGAAGAGTTCTTAGGGATGAGTTAAGAAAGCGGTTTCTTGAGCTGAAATATGTGTCTGGCAAAGATTCCATGAACATTCATAAAATGACAACAAGGAATTTAGAATATCCCATAACCTTAGTTGCTAAAGCAGTGGCAGGGTTTGAGAGGCTTGACTCCAATTTTGAAAATCCTGCTGTGAGTTAAACACTATCAAATATCACTGCACACCACCAAGGAATCTTTCATGAAAGAAAAAGTCTATCAAGGTGGCAAACTTCATTGTCTCATTTTAAGAAATCTCCACAGCCACCCCAACCTTCAGCAACCATCACCACGATCAGTCAGCAGCCAAAAACACCACAGCAGGATCCTCCACTAGCAAGAAGACAACAACCCTCTGAAGGCTCAGATGGTAGTGAGCATTTGGTAGCAATAAAATATTTTTAAGGTATGTACATTGTTTTTTTAGATACAATGTTTGTACACTTCTTAGATGACAGTGTAAATATAACTTTTATATGCACTCGGAAACCAAAGAATATGTGTGACTTGCTTTACTGCTGTGGTATGGAACTAAACCTATAATATCCAAGGAATACCTATATACATTAATATCTAAAAAGATTCTTGCCAAAATATTAAACATGAATCTGAATAGGCCTCTAGTTCTAACTACAAGCAACTATAGGCTACAGAGTACTACAATCAGAAAAGCCCAGAATATGGGAAACTCTACAGGATAAAGAGTAAGAGAAAGCCGGAGTAAGAAAAGGAACCTGTATATTCCGCTGACAGACTCTGTCTGGATTCTCCCAGGAACACACCAACATTTTTATAAAGGTATGAGACAATGAGAGAAATATTAAACTGACTGGATGCTTCATTATAATAGAGAATAATTATATAATTCTAAGTATGATGATGATATAATGGTTATGTTAAAAGGTCCCTTACCTTTCGGAGATAATTAATCCTCATTCACAGATTCAGAATTTGCAAACTAGTCTACTCACTAAATTTTATTTATAATATGAAAATCAGTATTTGTGACACTTTTGCAGTCATTTGTAGGCATATACAATATGGCAAAAAATTGGGTGACCTGACCCACAGGTTCCCAAATGATGTCGAGAAAGGTGACATCTACCTTCTTGCTTCAGCTCTTATACTATAAACACAAATGTCCTATCCATGGTCTATTCGGTGCCACATTTTTCGCATTTCCGTGCTTTTTTAAATGATTTCACTATTTAAAATGATCATCACGCATAATGCTAAGGTGCTATCTAATGTTCCTAATAGCAAGATGACTGTGATGTGCCACAGAAAAACATGTGCTAGTTAAACTTTGTTCAGGTGAGAGTTACTTGGCCATGAGTTTAGGAGTAGTGAGTCAACAATATATAGTATGAATAGATAATTTATCTTTAAACAGAAACATACAAAACAAGATTATGTTTGATCAGTTGCCAAAACTATTGTGACCAGAGGCTCACAGGAACCTACCCTTTACTCCCCCTAGGAGTTCAGTGTTCACTAATTCAGTATTTGACTGATTTTATACAATGTAACTACTGTTAATAACTAGAATTGACACTAAACACAAAAGTAATTATAGATAAAATAGCACAATGTCTAGGATTTACTTCAAAATAACAAGCTGGTATTAAAGAGACCAGATGTAGAAAAAAATAGAGGTAAATAGATGAAACAAGATTGGCCTTGTGTTAATAATTATTCCGGGTGAGTAATGGGTAAATGTGAGAGTTCATTAATGTATTCTCTCTGCCTTCACCGCTAATTAAATGTACAAGAAGATGACACTGAATAAATATAAACATGCTATATGAAAACAATAGAAATATTGTAACCCTAAAATTATATTTCCTCTTTAAGATGATGAGCTAACAACATGACATTGAAATCTCCAATTCGCATTACTTTAAATAAATCCAAATCAACATGGAAAACAAGAAAACTGGTCATAAACAGACACTAAATTTGACAAATAGCTTAAAGATAGAAGTATATCATCATAGAAACAAATAAAGCAAAGGAGAAAAATCAGAATCCAAAACTTAAATAGAATTCTACAGTGGAAGAAGATACAGTCTTTGGGGGAAGAGGCCCGCCCCAGGGAGGCTTTCAGTACCCAATCAGTAAGTACAGACAGCAGAAGGACACAGGAATCAAGATGAAAATAAGAAACCATCTACCAAAAAACCTGGCCTCCCACTCATCCTTGTTCAGAACAGCAACATGCAGCATTTACCCTCAGAAAATGACCAAAGACTGCTTTCAAAACAACCAAATGCAATTCAACTACATCTTTACTGATTTTCTGTCTGCTGGATCTATTAATTACTGATACAAAGGGGTGTTAAAGTCTCCAACTATAATAATGGATTATCATCAACAATCAACTGAATCTAAATATTTATAGGACACTTCATCCAAAATCAACAAAACACACATTTACTTAAAGCTCAGATGGAATATTCACCAAGACAGAGTACATTCTAGGCCATAAAACACACTTCAACAAAAGTTAAATTGAAAGGAGAACAAAATTAAATTAGAATTCAAAAATAGAAAGATAGCTAGACAATCTCAAAATATTTGGAAGTTAAATAACACATGTATAAATAATATAGAGGTCAAAGAAGACTCAAAAAAAATTCAAAAATATTTTGAACTAGATAAAAAGGAAACAGAACTTATATAAATTTGTGTGATACACCAAAAGCAGTGTTTAGCAGGAAAGTTCACAGCATTGAATGCATGTCCTAAAAAAGAAAATCTAAATTCAGTAATATAAGCTTCCATCTTAGGACACTAGAGAAAGAAAAGTAACAAAACCTAAAGGAAGCAAAAAGAAACAAGCCAGGCACAGTGGCTCACACCTGTAATCCTGGCACTTTAGGAGGTCAAGAAAAAAGATCACTCGAGGCCAGGAGTTTGAAACCAGCCTGAGCAACAGTTGAGATCCCATCTCTACAAAACATAAAATGTATAAAAGAAATAAAAGTGCAGAAATTAATTACATATAAATAGGAAATCATTAGAGAAAAATCTATGAAATCAAAAGTTGGTTCTTTGAAAATATGAATAAAATTCATAACCTTTAGCCAGGCTAACCCAGAAAAAAAGAAAGAATATAAAAAATTGCCAGTATAAGGAATGGAAGAAGTGTTCCATCCATCATTACTGATTCCATGGACCTAAAATAATAAAGAAATAGTATTAATGACTTTCTGCCCACAGATTTTATAACTTAGAGGTAATGGAACATTTCCTTGAAAGATACAAACTATAAATCTCACACAAGGATAAATAAAAATTTAAATAGGCCTGAATCTATTTTAAAAATTAAGCTAATAATTAATAACCTTCCAAAATAGAAAACATTAGGCCCAGATGGTTTTACTGGTAAATTCATCCAAACCAAATGTTTTTTTTTTTTTTTCTAGGCATGCAAAGCTGGTTCAATAGTCAAAATCCAATTAATGTAATCCATCACATTAACAAGCTAAACAAGATAAATCATATGATCATATCAATATATGCAGAAAAAGCATCTGACAAAATCCAATATGCATTCACAATAAAAACTCCTAGAAAACTAGGAATAGAGAAGAACTGCCTCAAATTATAACACTTTTACAGAGGATGACCAAAAATTGGAAGCAACCAAGATATCCTTCAATAAGTGAATGCATAAACAAAATGTTGTACATCCATCCAATGAAATATTACTCAGTGAGAAAAATAATAAATGAGCTGTCAAACCATGAAGAAACATGGAAGAGTTTTAAATGTATGTTGTTTAGTAAAAGAAGCCAGGTTGAAACTGGTACATATTGTATGAGTCCAACCATATGATAGTTCAGAAAAAAGAGAGAGAGACAATAAAAATAAAAATATCAGTGATTATCAATGGTATGGGAGGAAGGAGAAATAATGAACAGGTGGAGCATAAGGGCTATGTAGGACAGCAAAACTATCCTACTACATGAAACTGCCATGGTAGAAACATGCCATTACACATTTGTCGAAATAGAAAACTGTGGAACACAAAGAATGTAATTTAATGTAAACTATAGATTTTAGTTAATAATGTATCAATACTGGTGCATCAACTCTAACAAGTATACCACACTAAAGTAAGATATCAATAATAAAGACCAGTGTACACTGGAAGTGGAGGAACAGAAGGATTATATGGATATCTCTATGCCACCTGTCCATTTTTCTATAAATCTAATACTGTGCTAACAAAGTATATAATCAACTCTTAAAATCTAAATCCCTACTTTGAAACAAAAAATAATTTTTCTCTGTGAAGTGAGGTCTGATCTTATATTCAAAGATGAAAATTATTGGACCCCCTCACTAAAAATGATAAAAATTAATACAATGTTAAAATGTATTTATTAAATGAACCCCACAAACATATGCCTGGCAAACATCCCTATTATGAGTGTTAAGTCCAGTAAGTCACACAATCAGAAAAGGACCTGACTTAAAGGACCCAAGTCTTATTCACTATAATAAAGTCCCTCTACTACACACCTTTTGGGAAAAACTTGTCAAAAGGCCTTTCCCCAACCAGTTACAAAATACCGCATTCAATCCTTCCATTCTTGTAAACAGGTACACAGAAAGTGTAAAGCAAACCCATGTGAGCACCACACCTGTATGACGCAATGTAGAATTTCATTAAAAAAAAATTAAAGTGCCTAGCTTTTTCTCTTTATCATACATTTGAAGAAAATCAACATCATCAAAGAGAAAAGACTAGGAAAACTTTTTGTCTTAATTTTAAAAAGACTAGAAGGAACAAACAAGTTAACCAACAGAAAACAAAGATAATTCACAAAACAGAAAAAAACTAAAAAATTATAATCAGAAAAATTTAAAAATTGTTAAAGAAAACTGCTTTTAAAAAAAAGATCAAATAATTTCTTAGAAGTAAACTTGATTTCTAAAATATAAAAACTTTAAAAATGAAAAATAGAATCTTAGTCCATTTGGGCTACTACAAGAAAATACCTCATAGATCAGGTCATTTACAAACAATAGAAATTTACTGCTCACAGTTCTGGAGGCTGAAAAGTCCACAATCAAAGAGTCAGCAGACTCAGTGTCTGGTAAAACCTTGTCCCTCATAGATGACACCTTCAGTGTCTTCACATGGCAGAAGGAGCAGTTGATTCCCCACAGCCCCTTTTATGAGGGCACTAATCCCATTACGCAGCAAACACTTCAAGACTTAATCAATTCCTATGGGCTCCACCTCTTAATATTATCACGTTGGGTATTATGTTCCAACATATGAATTTGGGTTGGGAGAGAACACCAACATTCAGACCACATCCAGAAAAACATCCACTTAATGATGCAAGAAGAAAGTAAGGCCATTCAAGAAATACAACAAAAACATAAAAAGATGGAAAATGTAAGAGAAGAGAAGAGAGAAAAGAAAACCAAATCCAAAAATTCCAATATCTAAGACAGTGCTGAAAGAAAGAACACATGAAGAAAAAAATACATGAATATTTCTCAATCAAAAAGAAAATCTTCGATTTTGATCTTGAGAAGGCCACCAAAGGCTGAGAACAAATTTTTAAAAGACCCAAATAAACAGATAATATTGAAATTTCATAATATCACACATAACAAGCAAATCCTAAAAACTTTAAACAAGTATCTAGACAGAAACAAGAATCACCCTAGCATAGGGGTCCTTGGTAGTACCACTGTACAAGAGGATACCAGGGTTATGCTTTCAAAAACCTACATGGACATAAAATTTTATGTTCAGCTAAAATATCAGCCAAGCATAAGGGTAAAAGACATTTTCCGTCATGCAAAGAGTCAGAAGATATATGCATCCTTCTGAGAATAAATACCTTAAAAAATAATCTGACAAAAATGAAGAAGACAACGTGGGATTCTAGAAAGTGTGGAACACGTTCAGGAGTCCTATAAAAAGAAAACTTAGGTCTTAAGTTTAGATAGTAACTGGTCCAAATCCATGCCACAAGCCAAAGAGACAGAGGAAAAATGTCTTCTGCCCATTATACAAACATCTGACAAAGAACACAGACTTTTTAAATAAGAACAGGTAAAAAGAACAGAAATTCCAGGGGGGAAAGTTGTTCAGACAGTCCATGACTTAAATATTCAACAGATCTAAATGGAGCGTAATTTGGATAATTAATGGACTATACAGAAAAGTAATCAATTTGGCTTTGATATTTAAAATACTCTTTTTTTTATAGATACAGGTTGAAGGGCATATCATTTTCATCTCTTAATGGGTCCAAAAAAACTGCAAGTTCTCTAGGAAATATTTACATAGTTATAAAATTGTAAACACCACTTACGGTTTTCCAATTTCAAAAGTCAAAATTCAAGATATCTCATAGTATAATGAAGGGACTGTGAAATCAGAATTATCTGGAAAGTTTATTTTAAACCTGGGCCTTGAAAAAAAATGTATGGAAGCTAGAGATTCAATAGATCAGGTGCAAGTCCTAGAGATCTGCATTTTAATAAATTCTCCAAGTATAACCTTTATACACTAAATTTGAGAATCACCGCTATAAAGCAGTAATCTCCAAAATTCTTCCTTATACATCTTATTAACAAAAGACTTGTGTGTGTCTACCTCTAATATACAGAATCCATGTTTATTCATAAATTATATATATTTTATATTAATTTTTTATATTATAGATAAGAAAAACAGAACTTACAAGGGATGAGGGCAGTGAAAATATTATTTTAATATTTCCATTAGCTCAACCAAGACAAAAGTAAAAATTCAGGACAGGTTAGAAAGTTGAAAAAAAGGAGGGGAGGATAAAAAAAAGAATCATAGAAATGACAAAGTCCCAAGACTTCTCTAGAAGGCTTATGCTGCTAAAAACAAAGAGAGTCTGAGTAATCAAATTTCATCTCATGGATGACTGAAGAAGTAGCGGCATTTCAACAAAAGACTTAATTAAAAAAACAAAAAAGACTTAATTTTGTTCATTAAAAAAATGGATTGATGAATAAGACATACAAGCCACACAAAACTGATTACACTATTTTAAGTGTTCACAATAACCAAGGATGGTAAAATTAGACATAATCAGGCATGTATCAAAGATTTTTAACATGTAAAATTACAGATAGTATTAGAATGACCCCAGGGCTGTTAATTCCAAAGGTAAAAATAATTTAAGTAATCAAAAGCAGTATTCAGATTATATGATCATGATTCTAATTTTTTTAAAAGGAAAAGGTATCCATATGCTTAGTTTCTCATTTAGGAATATAATGAAATCTTTTTTTTTTTTTTTTTTTTTGTAGAGACAGAGTCTCACTTTATGGCCCTCGGTAGAGTGCCGTGGCCTCACACGGCTCACAGCAACCTCCAACTCCTGGGCTTAAGCGATTCTCTTGCCTCAGCCTCCCGAGTAGCTGGGACTACAGGCGCCCGCCACAACACCCGGCTATTTTTTGGTTGCAGTATGGCCGGGGCTGGGCTTGAACCTACCACCCTCGGTATATGGGGCCGGCACCCTACCGACTGCGCCACAGGCGTTGCCCCATAATGAAATCTTTTTAATAGGAAAGAAAGTGTTTAATTGCTGTGCTAAGTGTCATGGGACTACTCCACACCAAATGTTTGATAAGGAATACCCAGTATCACTCTACTGTTTCTAATGGCCAAGGAGAGACCCAACAATCCATAGTTAAATGACTGGGCATCCCCTGCAGGGTAATATGGAGTACTAAGTGAAATTGCCGCAACCTATTCCAGAACACTTATTCTACTCTGCCAAGGTCGTCTCAGGCTTTCAAGTACACACTGCAATTACCTTAGGGGAAAACTAAGTCATGTCTAGGAAGTTCCCTATAGGGGCAGCCTATGGAGGAAAAAGTCAAACAACAGGAACTTTACTAATTTTTAAAATTGAACTATAGCACTTCAAAACACACACACATATACAAGTCTAAGCCATAGTTTTATCTCTTACCTGCAAACTTTCCATATACATCATAATATGAACAGGAGACAGTCTACCTATACTTTGTGAACTGGCACTGTAACTGCAAAGCCAGTTCCAACAGGTTCAACTTTGCCAATAACAGAATGGTAAGTTTTTTTTCCCCTTGCAGTGAATCCCTAGGTGGCAAGTCACAAAACTCAAGTATGCACAGATGAACCAAGCATGCCCAATTAGTGACCTCAGAGGCAGTGGGAACAAAAACTCAACCACATAGGAAACCTAAGTACCTGAACTGAGGAGCATGGACCAGAGCTAGAAGCAAGGGGAGTGCCCTGTTTTGTTGCTATGCAAACTAAGAGCACCTCTCTTTGTATGGCTCAATCACATCATGCCTCGTTGCATTTTCCTAGTTACTCTCTTCCTATAAAACCTCCTTGAGACCCTGCTCAAGGAGACAGATTTGAGCACTGCCTCCTGTTTCTTTTCCTGCAGACTTTACTCAACAAAGCTTTTTCTCATCTCATAATCTGGTGGCATAGTTGGCTTCCATGTGTGTCAGGAAGCAAGTCCATTGCTTAGTAACAGTACCCCTTGTCATAAATCTAAAAACTGTAATATTCTACTCCACGTTCACGTGGAAATCAAATGAATCTCTTTCAGACATTAATAACAAGTTTTAAATTTAATTCTGAAAAGAAACAAGTTCAACAAACCAAACTCATGAAAAAATAATCTGGTAACTCACCTTTCCAAACCAAACTGACTGCATGTGTGAGATCTGGGTTTGCCACCTGGAGACGCTTCCACAAAGACCATACAAATTCTTTATCAACCTTAAAGAAATAAAAGGTATTTTAAATGCACTGCTTTGTAGTAGTATCAGAGAAGAAAAGACACTACATTAAATCAAAAAATGAAAAAAAAAAAACATAATTACTTGATCCCTAGTTATATAACTATACCAATAGATTCTTTTTAAAAAGTATGGCAGGAAAGCTTTATCTTATTTAAAAAGTTCTTACACTGGTAACCCACATTGAATTTTACTATTTCTATCACCCATGTTTTGGGATGCAAATGTTGAAATGCTAAAATCTTTCCTAAAAGGAAAATGCCCTTTAGATAATGCTCCATTTTTCATCTCCCTTTTTTAGTAAAACTCCTTTAAAGAGTTGCCTAGAATCACTGAATCACCTCAGCTCCCATTCACTCTATAATGTTCTCCAGTAAGATTTCCCCTCACCACTATTATGCTAAAGTCATTTTTCAAGGTACTCTACATTGCCAAACTAAAGGACAATGGACAGCTTCAGTCCTTACTGCCTATGTTAGTCACTAACCATTAAAAAATAGTGATGTCTAGAGATTCTGATTAACTGGTCTCAGGTAAGATCCAACCATCAGGATGGATCTGTACACTCAGGGCTGCGAACCACTTCGCTAGGTGATGTGACCACCTGTCATTCCCATGATTTTACACACCAATTCTATGCTGAGACTCCAACATTTCTATCTATAGATATAAGGCTCAACTGTTTATTCAACAGTTCCACTTGAAGGCCTAATAGGCATTTTAAATTTAACTTGTCCAAAATAAAATTCTTGACTCCTTACCTTCTCACAAATCTGCCCTTCTGTATTTCAGAAAATGACACCACCATCTACTCATTTGTTCAAAACCCTAAAACATAAGAGTCAATCATGGTTGCTGTCTTTTCCTTACACTTAATATCCAAATCATCAGAACTCTTCACTGGGTTCCCATCAAGTTACGAAAATAATCCAAACGGTTTACCAAGACTACAAGACTCCATGACCCCATACACCTCCACAACCTCATCTATCATCACTCTCTTGTTCACATTTATTTTCTTGCTCTATTTGAACCAGGGCCTTTGCACATACATCATCCATCATATATCCATGCAGATTATTCAGGTCATTGCACAAATAATACGGCCTATATTTATAATAGCCACCAAAACTCACAAGTCCCTGGTAACCCCTTGTCCTGTTTCATTATCCCACAACACATTTAATAATTTTCTATTTGCTTAGTTATTTGGGTTTATTTATATGGCAGATACCTTAATCTTTGTCTGTCTCCACCATCGACTGTCTTTATGTTTCAAAGAAACCATTTTGGCTTTCTGCTGGCCTTTCTTTCCTTATGGGCTCTGTGACTTAAGTTCTGCCAATGATATGTAAGAAGTATTGTTGTAAATTGATAGGAATTCTACTTACGTCTAAAAATGTGTTAAAAATATTCTTCCAATGTTCTATTTATTTAACTTTATTTATTACGGCAAATTTCTTAGGAAAAAATTATTAATTTTATAAACTTAAATTAATCCACCATTTCTAATATGGCTTACTAATTTTATGGACCAGTTAGAATTTTATGTACCAGACTTCTCTACATTGAAATTAGAAATACTTTAGAATTTCTTTTAGAATTACTGGCTTTTAATTTTATATTTTTAATTGACAAATAGAAATAATACATATTTATGGTATACAACATGTTTTGATACGTGTATATACTGTGGATGGCTAAATCAAAATAACTGATGTAACCTATTACCACATATACTCATCATTTGGGGGGAAGAACACTTAAAATCTACTCTCTTAACAATTTTCAAGTATGTAACACATTGTTATTAACTATAGACACCATGATGTACATTAAGGCTGGAAAGTGAAAAAAAAAATATTAAGGTCTTTGTGAACGATAAAATGCTACAAAGGACCATGTACACAAGAGTTTTGTGATTTCTGTAAGTTATTTAAATCCTATGTTATGTTCAGTGTGGCTTATACTGCTAATTACTAAAGAGATCCTCTTTCATATATGAAAATTAAAGCCCCCCCACAAAACATGGAACTAGTGTTCAAAGTATTCTAGACATAATTAAATAGAGAAATTAACTATTGTCACTCATATTCCCTTTATGTTTTCCTATATTTTTTCTTCCTTCAGGCACTTAAAGGTGGTCTTTTAAGAAAAAAAAAAGAAACTTTTAAAAATACTCTGGATCCTCTGGACCAACATGGAATCACACTACCTCTTAAACTTAATCAGGAGGAAACAGAACTCTTTAACCATCCAATATCAAGCACCAAAGTTGCAATAATAAAAACACTACCACCAAAAAAGAAGTCCTGGACCAGACAGCTTTACACCAGTATTCTACCAAACCTTTCAAGAAGAGCTTGTACATATATTGCAGAACTTATTTCAAAACATTGAGAAGGAAGGAACTCTTCTCAACTCCTTCTACAAAGCAATTATCACCCTGATACCAAAACCAGAAAAGGACCCAACAAAAAAAAGAAAAACTACAGACTAATTTCATTAATGAATACTGATGGAAATATATGTGATAAAAATCCTAGCAAATACAGTACAGCTACACATTACAAAAATTAAACACCACGATCAGGTGGGCTTTATCTCAGGGATGAAAGGTTAGTTCAACATAGGCAAATCCATTGATATAATTCACCACATAAATAGAAGCAAAAACAAAGACCACATGATCCTCTCAATAGATGCAGAAAAAGCATTCAACAAAATTCAGCATCCTTTTCTGATAAGAAAACTTAAGAAAAGAGGTATTGATGGCACATTTCTTAAATTGGTAAAAGCCATCTACAACAAATCCATACCCAATATCATACAAATGGCGTAAAACTGAAAGCTTTTCCACTTAGAACGGAAACCAGACAAGGATGTCCACTTTCATCTCTGCTATTCAACAAGGTGCTGAAAAGTCCTAGCAAAGGCAATCAGACAAGAGAAGGCTATCAAGGGCATGTAAATAGGGACAGAGGAGGTCAAACTTTCACTCTTGGCTGATGATATGATCTCATACTTGGAAAACTCTTGGGACTCACCCACAAGACTCCCGGAAATGATCAAGAAATACAGTAACCTCTTAGGATATAAAATTAATGTCCAAAACCAGTAGTCTTCATATACTCCAATAACAGACAAGCTGAGAATCAAGTCAAAGTCACAACAATACCCTTCACAGTGCTTCAAAGAAAATTAAATACCTTGGAATATACCTAATAAAGGATGTGAAGGATCTCTGCAGAGAGAACTATGAAACCCTGAGAAAAGAAACAGCAGAAGGCATTAACAAATCGAAGAACATACATGCTCATGGCTGGGAAGAATCAACATTGTTAAAATGTTTATACTTCCCAAAGCAATATACAAGATTTAATGCAATCCCCCAATTTTATTTAATGCAATAAAGTATAATGTCATACTTTATAAAACTTGAAACAAACAGTTCTTCATTTTATATGAAACCAGGCAAAAAACCAAATAGCTAATGCAAGTCTAAGAAATAAAAACAAATCTGGAGCATCACACTACCAGACCTCTGGTTATACTGTATGTCTGTACTGATCAAAAAAGCATGGCATTGTCATAAAAACAGAGACACAAACCTATGGAACAGAACAGAGAACTTAGAGATGAAACCAGTCTCATATCTGATCTTCTATACACGAAACAAAAATATACACTGAGGAAAAAAATCCCCATTTAATAAATGTTATGAACTGGTTAGCCACAGGCTGAAACTGGACCCGCACTTCTCATCACTCACAAAAATAACTCATGCTGGATAAAATATTTAAATCTACGACACTAATCCATAAAAACTCTAGAAGAAAGTATGGGAAAAACTCTTCATGGATATCAGCCTGGGTAAAGATTTTATGAGGAAGACCTCATTGACAATTACAGCAACAACAAAAATAAAAAAATAATACATGGGACCTAATCAACCTTTAAAGCTTCTGCACAGCAAAGAATACAATAAACAAAGTAAATACGCAACTTTCAGAACGAGAGAATATATTTACATATTATGAATCTGATAAAGAGCTAATAACCAGAATCTACAAAGAACTTGAGCAAAATAACAAAAGAACAAACAAGGCAATTAATCACTGGCCAAGAGACATAAACATATATTCTCCCATGAGGACAGATGAATGGCCAACAATCACATGAAATCATCAGATTTCAGACAAATCTACTCATCAGAGAAATGCGCATTAAAATCACCTTGAGATACTACCTAACCCTTGAGAACAGCTCACATAACAAGGTCCCAAAGCTGCAGATGCTGGTATGAATGTGGAGACAAGGGATCCCTTGTGTGCTGCAGGTGTGATTGCAAACTAATATAGCCTCTGTGGAAAGAGCTAAAAGCAGACCTTCCATTTGATCCCACAATTATATTACTAGTATCTACTGAGAAGAAAATAAAATCATTTTATCAAGGTCATTTGTACTCAAATGTTTATAGTAGCTCAGTTCACAATCACAAAGATGTGAGAACAACCCACGTTCCCATCAACCCACTGATGGGTTAATAAAGTACAGTATGTGTGTAAGTGTGTATGTGTGTGATACTCACACACTCATGGAATACTATGAAGACTTTACATCTTTTGTATTTACCTGGTTGGAGCTGAAGAACATTATCGTCCTGTCACCCTGGGTAGAGTGCCATGGAGTCATAGCTCACAGCAACCCCCAACTGATCCTCAAGTGATCCTCTTGCCTCAGTTCTACTTTTAGTAGAGATGGAGTCTCACTTTTGCTCAGCCTGGTCTCAAACTTGTGAGCTCAAGCAATCCAACCACCTCAGCCTCCTAGAGTGCTAGTATTACAGGTGTGAGCCACTATGCCCAGCCTCAAGAACATTATCCTTAATAAAGTTAAAAGCAAGCACACCATGCACTCAATACTAATTTGAAAGTAGTACATGAACTACAGGCCCACAAGACAGAAAAACAACTAAATTCAAGGAGGGGGGAAGGGAAGGGGGAAGAGGATTGGTAAGCTCCCTTCAAGTACAATGTAGGGGAATATGGCATACCTCCTGGGTGAAAGACTCGACTACAATCTTCATGCTGCCTAACAAATATAAACGAGGTAACCTAACCGTATGTACCCTTATATTAATCCAAAATTTCAAAAACAATAAAAATATTCTTTATAAAATTCTTTATCCTTACTACAGAACTTCCAAACAGAATCACTCTAAAATTGAAATAAAAATTCCTATCCCTTCTCATAATAGTTTATTAAAGAAATAGCTGACTAAATTCTAGGTAGTTTGGGTCTAAATCTGCTTGGAAGATGACTGATTTTGTCTTTCACTATCAGCTAGCATGGAAATCTGTACAAAGACATCCAGAATTGCCCTTTCTTCACTGGGTATCTACTCTCCAAATACCTAATTTAGTGTTTAAGTTATATATTAGGTCCTCAATTAGCATCTACTGGAATAATAAAATCAACAAACATCTGAAAACTATTTCCTACATTTAAACAAATAATTTGCTCATCAGAACTCAAGGAAAACCATGGAAAGATTTTACTTACAATGTATGGCACAAAGTAGTCACTCAGTAAATTAGTAACAAAAAATTGTGCAGAAAGATTCACCAATTAGAATATACCTTCTAACAAGAGGAGGTATTAATTATATAGCACATTCTCACAACCTTCCTTGTTAATGGAGAAGGTTTCAATACATTTAAATTTTTAACATGTAACTGGCTGAGTTCTTTGGTCATATACTCTCCAAATACACATCATTCAAAGTTAGTTTCATCATTAAAGTTGGTAATGAACACATTATTTTATTTAAATGCCCTAAATAATTTTTTACCTGAAATTGGCTTATAGTTTTAATAAATGGTTTTGCCTAATATTTTAATAATAACCTTGATAACATTATATAAATATAACATTACTTTTATCATCTGGTATTCTAATAAATAAGCACATACACATACACTCAACATCCTTTGTCAGTAGTGACATATTCTTAAAATACACCATGAAAATTAAAAGATGAAATTAGGTTCCAAATCAATGAAATAAGGCATAATTGTCATGGATGCAAACTCACCCTTTAGAATGCCTTTGAAAATTCCTTGGGAAAAACTACATTTTGAAGTTAACTTACTATCCTCAGTAATACCTGTTCTCCCCACATTGAAATGAACCGCTTTTTCTTCAGGTAAGCATTACGCATAGTTTGCTTGCTAATCTGGCAGCCTTACTTTCTCAAAGTTTAATTAGATAATACAATCATATAAAGTGGAATGCAAAGCCCATACATTAAGAGAAACACTGAATTATTTTCTATTAAATGCTTATTCTAAAGCATTCCAATGGAGGAGAATGGTACACAGAATCCTTCAAACTCTGTTTTGAGAGACTGAAACAAAACTAACATGAAGCTACTACTTTTAACTATGTACTAATTAGCAGGGTTCTTTTTCCCTATTTGTTTGACCCATTACTCGCCAATTCATCTGAAGAGAATTTTTAAAAATAGAATTGCAAATAAAATATCAGAGTTCATAACACACTATTAGGGCAAATACTTTCTGAATTTATAAGCTCAGAACAAAATACAAAATGCTTTAGTTCACTAGTGTCTTTTTTTTTGAGACAGAATCTCACTATGTCACCCTTGGTAGAAGGCCATGGCTTCACAGCGATTCTCTTGCCTCAGCCTCCCAAGTAGCTGGGACTACAGGCACCGGCCACAATGCCCAGCTATATTTTGGTTGCAGTTGTCATTGCTGTTCAGTTGTTCTGGGCTAGGTTCAAGCCTGCCAGCCTTGGTGCATGTGGCCAGCGCCATAACCACTGTGCTACAGGCACCGAACGTCACTAGTGTGTTTTATTTATCCTTAACCAGTGAAGAACAGAAAATGAGAAAAGTTAGGTTCATCATTAAAGTTGGTAATGAACACATGAATGAAGAGGGCATCCACATAAAATGTCTCAAATTTGTATAACCAAATGCATATTAAATTTGAACAAGATGGTCCTGTTTTTACAGCCTTGACTCAGTCAGCAAAGACCTATAAACAGGGCAAATGAATTCAATATAACAAATGGAGAAAAAGTGAATGTCATTAATGTTTTATTAATCTAAATTATGTGTATGTGTGTATATGTACTAGATTGAGATATGAAATGAATTTTATTTTGGGTTACAATTTTAGCACAGTTTTAATACTATGTATTTGGGGGGACTGTGATTCCTAGATGAATAAATAAGCAGAAGAATTAATTTAAAAAGATGTAAAGGTGAGTGTTTTATTACTTAAATGAATTTTTAAGTAACAATGGGGATTTCAATTACTATTTTCCCCAAGTTTTCCCAAGAGCAGGAGTCTGGTTTGACTAAAGTTTTATGGTATAGGATACTGCCATCCTCATCTCACATTTCTACAATGCCTATGATCATTTAATGGTATTGTTACAAAATCTTAATAGGCTATTATGACCATTTCTGTATTTTTACACATGCCAAGAGTATCAGTCATCTTCGTAGTCTACATATATCCAAGGTCACAAAAGCCAACACCCTGCTTGGAGTCACATGGTTAAAAGAATGTTAACAGTGAGTGAATGTGGGAGAAGGGGCTCTTCAGGCTGTTTCCAGAAGATTCACATCCTTAATCAAGTCAGTCTTGAAAAGTAAATTTCTTACCTCCTTAGCTAGCCAAAGGCAAACTATGAGAAGGAGTGATGGGGGGAAAGGGTACAAAAAATAAGAGCAATGTCTTAGATTAGGACTTAAAGTAACAAAGGCCTTCAACATGGGTTCACATTTTTAAACTCCCCAAGGGTAAGAGCTACAGACGACAAAATGCTTTAGTTCAACGGCGTCTTTTATTTATTCCTTTGCTCCTTAACCAGAGAACAGAAAATGGAAAAATGAAAGAGGGCAGCCACATAAAATGTCCTAAACTTGTTTAACCAAAGGCATATTAACTTTGAACAAGATAGTCCTGTTTTTACAGCCTTGACTCAGTCAGCAAGGACCTATAAAAGGAGCAAAGGAATCCAATGGAAGAAAACTATGAGAAGGAATGAGTATTATGAATGGTTTTATTCATCATATCGTTTACAAAGTTACCTGGGTGTTTAGCAGCGCCTAACTGGCGTCTACCTTTAAGACAGTGACTTTAGGATGTACTGTTGAGTGAGTTTCGAACATTTAATCTCACAACCCTGTCTAAAGGTTCTGGTTAAAATCAAAGAGAAAGTGGTAAAAATGCAAAACTAAAGTTAAATCTCTATTAACATGAGTACAGTCAAGTTCATCTTAACTAACCTACAAGTAATAGGAAAGTACTTGCTAATACAACTTAGTAAATGCTTTTCACTCGCAAGATCACACGAAAATGAGATTTCTCACTCAAAGTCTATGGAATTACTATACTTGGTTAATAAATAAGTAAAAAGCATTATCTACTGTGTGTAAGTTCCCAACTCCCAGCCTCCCTAAAGATTGTCTGTGTTCACCACTTAACTATGCAAAAAAAAAAAAAAAAAAAAAGAGGGCAAGCGTGGGTTTGAAAATTGAAAACAAGCTCCTCCTTTGGTGATGGACTTTAACAAAAATGTTTTCACTTTCCTGTTCATTTCAACTTTTATGGACTGCACTCCACTTCTGGGTACCAGGTACCAACTACAGTCACCTCTGAGAAGTTGGGTAAGGAGAAGGGAGGGGCGTGCAACTGCGTGTTTCCAAGTGACCCAAAGCAAACACGGGGTGCGGAGACTAACCCCGCCCGGCGGGTGTCTGGAAAAAAGCAGAGGGACAGGGTTGAGGAGCCGGGCCTCCCTCCAGCCGGGGAGAGCCGCCTGGTGGGGCTGGGTGAGAGAAGCAATCCAAGGCAGAAGGAGAAGGGCGCGCCTCCCCATGGATCCCGGCCCGCTGTGGAAGGGAAAGGCCGGCGGCGAAAAGTCCTCCATACCTGACAAGGGCCAGCTCCTCCTTTAGACTGCTCAGCTCTTTCTCCAGCAGCTGCGTCCGGCTCGCCATCGCCTCCTCTACCCTCTACCGAGAGTCCCTCTAGCCGCCAGGACCCCGTGGGCGCGCTGAGGAAGGGAGCATGAACCAGAACTACCCGCCCTGGCCCTTGCCGGCCCCCTGACCCTTCTTCGCCCGGCCAGGATATATCCCTTTTGTCCAGGACCGGCTCTCGCGCTGCGCCGACAAGACCCGAGGCCTCGCTGCGCACTGCATGTACCTCAGCACCCCGCCCAACACGTGGGGACTTGGGGCCTAACTGTCGCCCTGCGGGTGGAGGGAATTGTGAAGGCGACAAGCGCGCCGCCGTGGCCGCGGCTCCTAACCGGGTCAAGTTCCCTCTTGGAAACTCTTCCCCATCCTGGCGAGCCCGGAGCGCCGAACTGCGCATGCGCAAGTTTTTTCCCGCCTTAGCACGCGGGGTCTCGTGTTCGCAGGCTCTGGCCAGCTTCCTGCTGGCCGCGCGCCCGACGCGAGCGTTGAGCTGCGCAAGCGCCATGGGTGAGGGGTGAGGCTGGTCCTGAGCTTCTCTGCCTGAGTCCTGCCCCAGGAAGGCCTCGATTTCCCACCTACAAATCCCACCCAGCTTACACCCCCGTCTCTTAAGTCTTCACAAGTCACACCTACACCCCACCTCCTCTCCAAATGATCCTTAACTGTGAATCCCTCCTCCTTCAAGGCCCCTGCCAACTCGTTTGTCACGTTTCATTGACCGCCCTGGAGTGCTAGTCACACGGCGCTGTTGTAAACTCCTTGAGGATCAAGGAGTAAGTTTTAACTTAAGTGTTTTCTTTGCACCTCTTGGCAATACTGCTTTGCCTACAGCCTGTATCCTCCTGACTGATGTCAAGAAGTGGAAAACCTTGTGCTGAGTTGGGACCATCAAGCAGGCTTCCCATTTGAATTATGATCCTTGTACACCCTTTGTCTTTTGTTTTGCAAGAGTCATGATTTCCCTGAAGTTTTATGTCAGCTGTTTTATTCATTGGCTGGAAATCAGAGTGAGCAGGAGGACCATGTTACCTGACAGTTAGGGTCCTTAGACCCATTTGAAATCGTAATTGGAAGTGTGGTTTAGGAAACAAGACTTGCTTTATTCGTTCATTCTTTCTGGCTTCTTACTTCGTTTCTTCATAAACTTTGAATAGGCCATAACCTTCTCTTTCTTTGTCCTTAAAATACTCTTCGCTATTTAAGTGTTTCTTAGGACATGTATGTTGAACTGGCACCAGAATTTTAGGGAAAGCCAGATTTGCCCTCCTCTGCAGAAAGAGTTCCAGAATACATGGAAAGAGCTGACGAGGGGGTTAACAGACTGTAGAAGTAGGAATGTGACCCCTAACTAATGACTTCATGTAATCAAAGTTACAGTATCTGCTCCAGAATCTACTCAGTATGCCAAAAGTCATCTTCCCAATTAGAATCCTACTCAGGTGAGAAGAGTGGGCTTCCCACTGAAAGTAAATACCTCACAAAAGTAATAAAGGATTGCATTAGAAAAAGCGCAAATAAACATCTCTTAGAAGTAGCTATCATATTGTTATATTACCACTTGCTAAGTTCAGGCCATGTACTATTCATCTATGAACTCGTTCAATTCTTACATCACATTAAATTAGATATTATTATCCCCATTTTACTAGTGAGGAAATAGAGTTGAGAAGTTATTGTAACTTGCCTGAAGATCTACTATTATTAGAAAAGAAAAAATTTGAATCTACTGAACTCCACTTATCTCTAAAACCTGTGCCCTTGATCGCTACCTTACTCCACTAAAAATACAGCATTAGGTCAGATAGCAAGTGAAATTTCACAAGGCATAAAACTGGTAATTCTAACCACAAAATTCCCATGTTTGACTGTAAATCAACGTAAATGCACATTTTAATTGCTATATGTTATTCACTCAAAAAGGTATCATTTCGCCTAATCATAGAGAGATTCTTTTGAAAAGCAATGAAATCTATTATGTATGATAAATACTACAGGGTGGCCATGAAGTTCGTGTATATATGTGTGTGTTTGTGTGTCTAAATGACCACACAAAAGTATAATATCCTGAATCTTTAGGCAATTTTTAAAAATTTTCTCTTTATTGTGGTAAAATACACATAATGTAAAAATTTACCATCATAGCCATTTAAAATGGCAACAAATGAAGAACAATTCAATGGCATTAACTACATTCACCATTTTAGGCAACCATCACCACTATCCAGTTCCAGAACATTTTCATCACTTGAAATAGAAATCCCATGGCCATTAGTCACCCACATTTTTCCTCCCCCAACCTCCAGGCAGCCATTAATCCCCTTTATGTCTATATATTTGCCTATTTTGTGTATTTCATATAAATGGAACAATTCAAAATGTGGCCTTTGTGTCTAGTTTCTATTACTTAGCATAATGTTTTCAAGGTTCACCTATGTTGAGGCATGTATCAGTACTTTTGTTCTTTTTTGTAGCTGAAGAGTATTTCATTGTACAGCTATACTACATTTTGTTTACCTATTCATCAGTTAATAGACATTTGGTTTCTTTCCACTTTTTTGCCTATTGTGAATAAAGCTATTATAAACATTCAGGTTTCTATTTAAAAACCTATGTTAATTTTTTTGTGTGTAAAGTGTGTACAATAGTCATTTTACATCCCTATAAGCAGTGTATGAGAGTTCAAATTTCTCAGATCCTAGACAACACTTGTTTTCTGTTTTTGTTTTGCTTTATTTTTTATGGCCATCCTAACGGGTTTGAAGTGCTATCTCATTGTGGTTATGGTTTGCCTTTCCCCAATGATGAATGACATTGAGCACTTTTTCATGTACTTATTGTACATTTGTTTGTCTTCTTTGGGAAAATACCTATTTAAGTCAGTTGACTATTCATTGGGTTCTTTGTCTTTTTGTTGTTCAGTTATAAAATCTTTATTGGCAGACAATTTCTAAAGAAAAGAAACATATATGATTCTGGAAGTATACATAGGAAATTCTTTCTTGTACTAGTTATTTGCTAGTAATGTATGAAATATTGAATATTAATATAATGCTTGTGACTCAGAAAAATAAGCTAAATGATACTTGAATAAAAAATGTCTAATGCAATTAAGATGTTTCTCCTGGGCCAGATGCAGTAGCTCGCGCCTGTAATCCTAGCACTCTGGGAGGCCAGGGTGGGTGGATTGCCTGAGCTCAGGAGTTGGAGACCAGCCTGAGCAAGAGGGAGGCCCCATCTCTACTAAAAATTGAAAAGAAAAAAAAAAAACACTAGCCAGGCAACATGGCAGGTGCCTACAGTCCCAGCTACTCAGGAGACTCAGGCAAGGGAATTGCTTGAGCTCAAGAGTTTGAGGTTGCTGTGAACTATGACACTATGGCACTCTACCAAGGGCACAGAGTAAGACTCTGTCTTAAAAAAAAAAAAAAAAGTTTCTACTGTTTAATTTTTTGTTCAAATATTTTCTACTGTTTAATTTTTTGTTCAAATATTTAAGTGATGATTTCTGTTTTGCAAAAATACATAATAAATTCTGCTGAGGATAAAGTATACCAGAATACAAAGACACATGATTCTCTCAATATTACTCATATATTGTTAAAATATACGGAAATAAGGGAAATATACAAATTAATATGGTATTTAAATAGTACCTGTCACCTTAATTTTACTATTTTTTATTTTCTCTATACATATACATGTGTTGGTTTCCACTTTTTGGTTTCCATATTTGGAAACCAAATTTGTTTTCCACTTTTTGCCTTCACAAAATTAAAGAAGCAATGTGCACAGCTATGATTTAATAATAAAAAAATTAAAGAGGCTTAAAATTTAATAATAATTACAATGTTTAAGACAAGAACTAGAAACAAAAACCTTGTAAAGAACAAACAAGGATAAATATATTCAGAAAAGAAATCAGATATTTGCTGCAATGAAATGTTGAGCAATAATAATAATAATAATGCAAAAAAAGTAACATTCACATTGTCAGATAAAAATATGTCTAGAATAGAATGCTTTGACCCTGAGGTTCAGAATGGAGTCCTCAGTTAACTTTTTTTTCCCCCAAAGTCTCAAAAAATAGACAACTAATATTTATAAATAAAAATAAAAGATAATTTCAAAAAAACAGATCATGCCAAATCTTACAGACAATAGAAAAAGAAGAAATACTTCAAAATCATTCTACTTCACCTACTACTGTCTTCTTAATTTTAAAAGCTTATTTTTAGCCAGGCAAGTGGCTCATGCCTGTAATCCTAGCATTTTGGGAGGCCAAGGCTAGGGGGATTGCCTGAGCTCAGGAATTCAAGACCAGTATGAGCAAGAATGAGACCCCATCTTTAAAAAAAAAATAGGGTGGCGCCTGTGGCTCAGTGAGTAGGGCACCAGCCCCATATACCCAGGCTGGTGGGTTCAAATCCAGCCCCGGCCAAACTGCAACAAAAAAATAGCTAGGCATTGTGGAAGACTCCTGTAGGCCAGCTACTTGGAAGGCTGTATCAAGAGAATCACCTAAACCCAGGAGTTGGAGGTTGCTGTGAGCTATGATGCCATGGCACTCTACTGAGGGTGATAAACTGAGACTGTCTCTTAAAAAAAAAAAAAAGGCCAGCAATTGTGGCTGGTGCCTGTAGTCTCAGACACTCGGGAAGATGAGGCAAGAGTACACCCACAGCACTCTACCAAAGGTGACAAAATGAGACTCTGTTTAAAAATATATATATATCAAAAGAACAAACAAAAAAAATAATGTATTTTTAACTTCTATTTTAAAAGAGAAATAAGTACCACCATTTCTTAGCCTTTATGTTTCTTTGTTGTCAGAAATAATGCAGAATGTTAAGAGATATCTATTTCTCCTTTCCCAATTTGGCGTAATCTTTACTTGGTGAGCGGGATATAGTCAAGTTTTAAACTATTATTAAATATAGGTAAGACCTAAAATATCATAGATTTCAATTCATATCACTTTTAAATTTATCTCAACTTTTATGTTTCCTAGAGATTTAAAACAGGTATCACTTGCCACCCAACTCCTTCAGCATTAAAAAAGAAACTCACACACTAGAATGTATCAATGCCACATGTGAACCAGCAGGCCTGTTTAGGGTGGATAAACAGCGATCTAGAAGTAAGCCAAGAGAACTGCTCTGTGCTTAAAATTACTACAATTTTGTTTGAGAAATTCTAGGCAACTATTGGTCCCCTGGTCAGTCCTAAGGATGCTTCAGGTCAAGATTCTAAGTATATAAGGAGATACCACAGTTCCAGTTGTTCCATGTGATTTTCACATAGTTCAAAAATTACGACCCTCCAGAGGTATGACAACAGAATTGCATTTTCCATTGTCATCTCCAAAGACTACATAGCAGCCCAAAACCGTTTACACAACTGTCTTTTCTTCTACTTACAGGCTTTTCTAAAATTATCTCCATTGAACTCTGACTCTCAGTGTGGGTGTTGTTCTAGGAGAAAAGAAAAAAACAACCTGTGTGCTGTAAACTTGAGTAACTTTTATCAGTTTACCTAGTTCAGCAAAGATTGGAATATAGTCCCAGATTCCCTGAAAAGTTCAGCTGATTCTACAATAATACACAGGGTGGCATAGTTTAAGCTCTTCGTTTTAATACATGACCAAAGTGAGACAACACCTTAGTTTTTCTACTTTCTCATTTATATTTACCGGGTATTTTAATTGAATATTCTTTACCATTAAGGCATTATTGCAAAAGTACTCCCATTTGTCCATTTCTTTCACTTCCCTAGTTGTATCGTAAACAGGAAGGCCTTCTTTCTCCAGGGCCAACAACCTGGTGTGACATATCTGTCTTTATGATTCTCACATATTCCCTCCGACAGTGGTCCCCCAACCAACCAAAATAAACTACTTCTCTGCAGCTCTAGCTTTCACCCTATATACGTATTACTACTGATCTCTGGGATTACTGGTCTTTCATCTAGAATTTCTTTCCTTCCCCAAAAGATACATGTCGGCAGCTCGTTATCAGTAGCTTAAACACATAGGTGTTTATTTTCTCACCTAACAAGAAGCCCAGATTTAAAGAATCCACACTTAAGATTGTCATGAAGGATATCGACTCCTTCCAACCTAACTTGTTGAACTGAAAAAGTGACTTTCACCTTCATGATAACAAGATAGTTGTTAATACTGCTAGGATTACATCCCCATGCCTGTCTAGACAAAGCTGGGAAGAGAAAGGATATACAACTATCTCATGAAAGCAAATGTTTTTCGATAATTCCCTAGTAGATTTCCACTTAGATTTCATTGGCCAGTCTGTGATACCAGGCCACACCTAACTTCAAGAGAGACTGCAAAACATATTTAGTTATCATCCTAAATTATCATCCTAAATAAAATCAGCATTTTCTTAATAAGGAAGATGTGGAGAACAGATATTAGCAAGACAGCCTAAAATATCTGCCACAGTTGGCACCCAACAGTTGCCAACAGTCAAACACAGAATCAAACAGGAGTTATTTATAATGCTTCTACCTTACACTATTGTGTGATTTTTGCCTCCATCTTTCCAGCTCTAAATAAACAACAAAAGTAGAAGCAGTACAGCTGTACAAATCACAGCTCACATCTATTCCTGGCCAGGATTTTGCTGTCTTTCCTGCTGCTTCATTTCTTCTATTCTTCCCACTTAACCAGGTGGGAACAATACCTCTTTCCTGCAGGGTTTCAATGGCCAGGACTGAAACAAAAGGCACCAGGAAAGGAGACTAAAGCACTAGTGCAGGGCCTCACTCCAGATGCTGTGTTTCTAGAGTATGAACTCTAATTCTAGTGTATATTATCGCATTCTGTGTATCAAATACACAGAATTTAAAAAATATAAAATTCTTGGGCGGCGCCTGTGGCTCAGTGAGTAGGGCGCCAGCCCCATATACCAAGGGTGGCGGGTTCAAACTCCGCCCCGGCCAAACTGCAACAAAAAAATAGCCAGGCGCTGTGGCGGGCGCCTGTAGTCCCAGCTGCTCGGGAGGCTGAGGCAAGAGAATCGCATAAGCTCAAGAGTTAGAGGTTGCTGTGAGCCGTGTGACGCCATGGCACTCTACCGAGGGCAGTACAGTGAGACTCTGACTCTACAAAAAAAAAAAAAAAAAAAAAAATATATATATATATAAAATTCTTTTATTTTACACCAAACCCTACTGTCACACAAACTCCTGAGTGCACCTGTTCTCTTTCCCTGTTTTGCATTTGAGG
This sequence comes from Nycticebus coucang, assembly GCF_027406575.1. Taxonomy (NCBI): domain Eukaryota; kingdom Metazoa; phylum Chordata; class Mammalia; order Primates; family Lorisidae; genus Nycticebus; species Nycticebus coucang. The sequence goes on along the minus strand of NC_069787.1, from coordinate 50,291,741 downwards.
TGCTAGGCTTCTGGTTTGCAGAAATGGAACTCAACAATGAGTTTATTTTGTGGAAACTATATATTGTATTGTGGTAAGATATATATGTATATTATAAAATTCACCATTTTAACCATTTTTAGGTATACATCTCAGTGGTGTTAAGTATATTCACAATGTAGTAGAACCATCACTACTATCCATTTCTAGCACTTTGTCATCATCCCAAATAGAAACTCTGTACCCATTAAATAGTAACACCTCGTTCTCCTTGTCCCCCCAATTCCTATCTTTTTCTACTTTCCACCTCTATGAATTTGCCTATTATAGGCACTTCATTTAAGTAGAAACATACAATATTTGTCCTTTGGTATCTGATTTATTTCAGTTGGTGTACTATTTTCAAAGTTTATCCATGTTAAATCATGCATGAAAGTTATAATCCTTTTTAAAGCTTGAATAATATTCCATGATATGGATATTCTACATTTTGTCTGATATTCTACATTACCTGTTGTTGAACATTTAAGTTGTTTTCATCTTTTGGCTATTGTGACTAATGCTGCTATGAAAATTACTGTACAAGAAGCTGTTTCAGTCTTTGCTTTTAATTCTTTGGGCAGAAATTTTATTTTAAACAGTGTGAAAGTTGTAGTTAAAAATAAATCAGGTATATTATGTATCTGTCAGACTTCTGTGAGCCAATCTCAAAAATTACTAATATGTATCTCCTATCTAATGATTTTAAATTTACCTACATTCTGAAATATGATTCCTTAACACTTTTTAGTTCTTTGACTTTTCAGACCCAGAAAAATAAGAGAACAGACATGATTCCTGGGCTAAGCAATGACCTGGGGAACTGAGTTGCTGTTAGCCAGCCCCCCGTAACAAAAATGAAATGGAAACAAGATCAGGTATTGGGGCCAATGATTCTCCTGACTCCACCCACGTGCTGTCTCCCTAGAAAAGGATGTGATAGATTCCTATAACTGAGGATTCCCAGGACAGTGTACAAATATAAAATTATATTCATGCAATTAACAAGGCAAGCAGAGATAATTGAAGAGCTTGAAGACCCTGGGCATTTTAGTTTTAGAGATCTCATTCAAAATTACGTCAAACATAAAGTGCATCTATACCCCACAATAAAATGTTTTATATAACTAGAAAAGGATTGTGTTAAGGTGAAGCTTTAAGTATTTTTGTACACTTAACTAGACATACATTAACTTATATTTTGACATTTCTTTTTAGTATTTAAACCCAATAAATTATTTTTCAGTTTTCAAATATTTTCATAAGCCCTTAAAATTACACAGGCCATAATGATATAGAAAAATGGCTCTGTATTAACTCTTGATCTCAAAACAATTTCCATTTGCAATCTCTGAGGACATTTGCTAGTGGCAATATAACTCCGACCATAACTAATTTTTTGATATCAATGTGGTAACCAAAGAAAGAAACAAATAGAATACATATGTATACACACATATATATACACACACATACATGTATGTATGTATGTATGTATAGTATCTATAAATCTGGTTATAAAATGAAATGTGTCCCAGAACCAATGTACTACAACAGCAACTGCTAGTAATCAGAAATTTCTAGAATCGAGAGCAACAATCTTTCAGAAACAAGTTGCCAAATCCCTAATTCCTGTCAGCATCTTAAAATAGGAAAATACAGCAATAAGAAGCAGGCATTGAAACAAATAACCTCTCCCTATTGCGAAATACCCACACACAATTAAAGACTCTCTGGGAATAACAAAGTCTTCTGTTAAAATTCAAAGCTATCTCCCCTCCTAAATTTCTTAAGCAGTCATTGCGAATTACTTTAATAGCATAATAAAATTACTTTCTTCCTAATATAGAATCATGGCTTCCAGTTGGATGTTCCCTTGGATGCCAGCAATGTATTTATTTTGTGATTAGCCTTTCATGCCTCTAAGCTTTGGCATGAACACTTTCTATCCTGGAAGATTTCTCATCACTTCTTTAGCTAATAAAATGCCTAACCTGTGGCTCAAAGTAGTAGGGTGCCAGCCCCATATGCCGGAGGCGGCGGGTTCAAACACAGCCCCGGCCAGAAACTGCAAATAAATAAATAAATAAATAAATATGCCTACCCATCCTTTAAAGCCCAAGTTAAATGTCATTGTCTCCACAGGTTCTTTCTGGCTCCCAGAGGTTCCCAAACTCATAGGCTTTTCTCTGTTCCCTCAGGATTTACCACATTTTATCTTATTTATAAGTCAGCATATCTTTTGCCCACCACTAGAATTTTGGGTCTGGAAAGCAGAGTCTTTGCCATAATCATATCTGTGTGACCATGCATCTAGCACACTTAAATTCATAAAACAAGTGACTGTTTTCTCTACTATATGCTTTCTATGCTTTGCATAGCATAAGGGCGGCACTTATTCTATTAATTTTACCTAGAAAGTACAGCCCAGAGATGGAGGGAGGGGGTGAGAGTAAGGAAAAGAAAAAAGGAAAAAAAGAAGAAAGAAAATAGTGATTAATTCTCACATAAATTGGATTCAAACTAAAACATTACTTAAACATTAATTTTTACTTCAATTTTTTTTTTATTTTTTATTTTTTTGTAGAGACAGAGTCTCACTTTACTGCCCTCAGTAGAGTGCCGTGGCGTCACACAGCTCACAGCAACCTCCAGCTCTTGGGCTTACGTGATTCTCTTGCCTCAGCCTCCTGAGTAGCTGGGACTACAGGCGCCCGCCACAACGCCCGGCTATTTTTTTGTTGCAGTTTGGCAGGGGCTGGGCTTGAACCCGCCTCCCTCGGCATATGGGGCCGGCGCCCTAGTCACTGGGCCACAGGCGCCGCCCTACTTCAATTTTTTAATATGTTGTTTAAGATACAGGATACTGTATCCTCATTTATAAGTGAATTATTTTTGTAATTTCCCCTTTATAATAACATATTTTTTCCAATTTCAATATCAGGTGTATCCAGATTAAGTAGAATGACTTTGAAGTATTTCTTCTTTTTCTAATGTCTATAAGATTGGCATTATCTGTTTTTTGAAATTATCTTTTACTGGGCAGTGCCTGTGGCTCAGTGGGTAAGGCGCTGGCCCCATATACGGAGAGTGGTGGGTTCAAACCCAGCCCTGGCCAAATTGCAACAAAAGAATAGCCAGGTTTCGTGACGGGTGCCTGTAATGCCAGCTACTCAGGAAGGCTGAGGCAAGAGAAACACCTAAGCCCAGGGATTTGGAGGTTGCTGTGAGCTGTGACACCATGGCACTCTACTAAGGGTTAATAAGTGAGACTGTCTCAAAAAAAAAAAATTAAAAAACAAAAGAAATTATCTTTTACTTTTATTTATAAATATTTGTTGTCTAGGGTGGCGCCTGTGGTTCAAGGAGTAGGGCTCCAGTCCCATATGCCGGAGGTGGCGGGTTCAAACCCAGCCCCGGCCAAAAACCACAAAAAAAAAAAAAAAATATTTGTTGTCTATTCTTTGATACTTCGGGAAAAAATAATAAGAATTTAATTGATGACTCCATACTGAACCTCAGAGTCAAAGCATTCTATAATAGACATACTCATATTTGACAATGTGAATGTTACTTTCTTTGCATTACTATTATTATTATTGCTTAATATTTCATTTCAGCAATCATCTGATTTCTTTTCTGAATATATTTTTCTTCATTCGTTCTTTGCAAGGTTTTTGTTTCTGGTCCCTATCTTAAACATTGTTATTGTTGTTAAATTTTAAGCCTTTTTAATTCTGTGAAGGCAAAAAGTGGAAGCCTAATGAATACACATATATGTGAAAATGAAAACAATTAAAAAAAAAAAGTGAAGACCCCCAAACTGTTTGACCATCTGTTCTCCTACTTTGTGATAAAACATTTTTGAGTATGATTTTGGTTTGGGTTAACTTTCTCATTTTTTTCATAACAGCTAATTGTTGAGCTTTCTGCTTGTCTCAAAGTTCCCATCACCTTGTGAAGATCATTACAGACAATGCTTCAACTGTATCATAAAAAGCTGCTAACATAGCCAAAAGTTTTTCCACTTTTAGATTTCTGGGACGTGTTTTGGGAGAAGATGTAGTTAGGTGAGTGTAGCTATGTGAGAGCAAGAGGAAGTGGGGGAAAGGTTGAAAGGGTGTTATTGGCCTTCTGAGAAAGCTAATTTATGATGTTCAAAGATCACTCATTGTGTCGTTGATTTCTTAGGGAATAATCAACATTAACTTTCTATTATTATGGCCCTTTAGCTATAAAAATTAAGTAAATTCCATGCAAAGAATTTCCCTATTTAGATAGGAGGAAACTATTCATTGATAAAGATGAGAAAAACTTTCTAGTTTACTACTTCCGGTGAATCCTAGCATCAGAGATAATTACTCCCACCAGAATTAACTACTATAATCATATTAGTGCCCTCTGCTGTACATGTGCAAAATTACAGAAAATTATGTGTTTCTGATTTCAAGATTTATCTAGACACTCTTGGTTTTGGCATTATAAAGAAGTAAGTCTTTAATAGCATCCCTATTTAATTTCAACTAAACAAACATTTAACATGTTGGGTGAAATTTTGCTTCCTATATTACTGGCTAATCTAAACACAATAACAAATCGTGTGTAACAGGCAGTCAAATTAGGCCTATTGTTACACCAATGAAAATACTAATTAAATGTTTGTGAAATAATTAAGATTACTCCATGACATGGCAATTATTTAAAAGTCTGCTTTTCTTTTGAAATAATTATGTGCTGATTACTTTCTCTTGGTCTTTCCTTTTGTATATCCTCCTGTGTTTATTTATGTCATAGTCAAATCAGAGCTGTATAAAATTTTTTACTTGCTATGACATTCAATAATTGTTTTATATGACATTTGTTTTGTGCTATTTGATTTGTTTCTGTGCCTTAAATTAAAAATTTCTGCTTCTGTCTGAATTTTATTAGCTGAAAGTAATATTAGTAGGTGGCGGTCATAGCTGTAAGTGGCCCTCTGTCAACCACTTATCTTGTTGTTTATCTCTCATTCCAGGTTATAAAATTTTAAGCATCTCATTTACCTTTAAATAATCATTTCACATTTTCAGAACAGCATGCTCCATTCAGATTTGCATGCTATATCTTTATTTTGTGGACTTTCCTTCTACATATAAAGAAATATTTAAAATAGCATAATTTAAAATGGAAAAAAGGATCCATTTATACATATTGATTTTGATAATAGTGAGTCTTGCAAATGAGTATTTTTGAGTTTATTTCTTGCTATCTTGTTGTGAATTTTCTTCTTTCTAAATTGCTGTAATTACTTCATACTTATAAGTTTGTTTAGAGCAGGTTTACATAATGTGCAAATTTGTTATTAGCCAAATATTTTTCTTTATTTTAAAGAACTATATTTAGGTTTAACATATATAAATGGGCCAGGAGCGGTAGCTCATGCTTATAATCCTATCACTTTGAGAGGCTCAGGTGAGAGGATCACTTGAGCCTAGAAGTTTGACACAAGCCTGGACAAGAGAGAGACTCCATCTTCCCTCCCCTCCAAAAAATTTTTAAACTTAGCGTGCATGGTGGTACACATCTGTAACTCCCAGCTAGTCAGGAGCCTGAGGCAGGAGAATCATTCTAGTCTGGGCAAAAAAGTAAGAGCCTGCTCAAAACACGTACGTACATAAGTGCCTACATTCACACATAGAAAAATATATAAATGTGTGTTAAAAAGTAATTACTTGTTAGGTGTTAACTTTTCAAAGAAAAACATGACATATTTGTCAAAACTATTTAAAAACTATTAAACTTTGAAACTATTTTTCATGTGTCTTCATTTAAGGCACATGAAAAACTATTTAACTATTTTAAATGTGTCTTCATTTAAAAAATGCATTCAATTAAAAGTTACAAACAGAACCACTGGACAATAGAAAAATGGTTTCAAAGTTTAATGAACTTTAAATTGGATTAATTTCCCAATTTGGGAAAAATTAGATCAATTTTCAGGTATAGCTGAATGCACAATGACAATCTAAAAAAAAGGAGAGCTAAGGTAAAAATAACAAAACTGGTGTTGGAAATTTTTTTTATAATGACAGATTCTATTATTCAGCTAAGTGCTTTTATTTGAAAATAGTTTTCTGTTTGGGTGCTTCAACCTAGAGGCAAATAACTAAGTAGAAGGAATAACCTTCACAAATACTGATATAAAATTTCTAGATTACTGCTTTTTATTTCACCACATTAAATTCAGTTTGACAGTAAGATACATAATATATTTAATTACAGTAAAAGTACAATTGAATATCAGCATGTTCCATTAAAAATGTATTTGTATTCTTTGCTTGTTTTTTTTTTTTAATATATTGAAACAGTTTGTTTTAGCAGGAAAGGGAGAATGCCACTTATAAAGTGGTACATGTCACTGTAATACTTCCAAATTAATTATTCTAGAAGGGAAAGCGTGGTTACATATATCCTTACTTTATGGGATAAATACCAAAGACATATAAAAGCAGAAGTAGCTAGATGCTTATCCAAATACCCACTCTCATTATTCTTTTAGGAACAGAACACAGATGTTAGTGAATATGTATATATTATGTATTTGTATATGCAAGTAATATACCCAGATAAAACAGCTTCCCTTGAATTGAGATATTGTCACATAACTAAGTTCAGCCAATAGGTAGACAATAGGTTATTAGAAAATCTAATAATCTTATAAAGATTCTTATTCACAAGAAACCCACCTCAGCCTGGGAACACTGGCTCATTCCTATAATACAGCACTTTAGAGGACAAGGCAGGAAGATTGCGTAAGGCCAGGAATTCAAGGCCACCCTAAGCAATACAAGGAGTTCCAGTCTCTACAAAAAACATTTTTTTAATTGCCTGGGAGTGGTGATGCACACTTGTAGTTCCAGTTACTCAGGAGGCTGAGGCAGGAGGATGGCTTACGTCCAGACATTGAAGAGCACAGTGAGCTATGATGACATTACTGCACTCTACCCCAGGCAACAAAATGAGGCCCTGTCTCAAAGAGAAAAGAAAAGAAAACTCATTTTAAATAATAACACATAAATAGGTTAAATGTTAAGCAATAGAAAAACAAGAGATCCAAAAAAAAACCATGAAAACACTAACCAAAAGAAAGCAGGAATGGCCATGTTAATATCAGAAAAATGTAGAATTCTAAAGAAAAAAATTACCAGAGATAAAGACATTGTATAATGGCAAAAGTGTCAGTCTACCAAGATTGAGTAGCTATACTAAATTTCTATGTACCTAACAAAATATTTAATTTAAAAGCAAAAGATTATAAAAATAAAAGTAGAAAAAGTATCCTCATTATTTGTGTATACTTCAACCTTCCTCTCCTAGTAATCATTAGAACAATCAGGCTGGAATCAGATTACATAAAACCTGAAACAACTGTCAACCAAATTAACTTAATTGCTATTGTTAGACCACTTGACACCCCCCACCAAAAGCAGAATAAACATCATTTTTAAGTGTTTTAAGTGCACATGAAACATTCACAAATATAGACTCTATTGTAAGTCATAAACTTTAACAGATTTAAAACATTCAAAATTTGTTCTCTGACTTAGTGAAATAAAATCAGAAATCAGTAACAAAAAGGTCAGAAAATCCTCTAATATTTAGAATTATACAATATATTTCTGAATAATTCATTGGTCAAAAATAAAGTCACAAAAAATAAAATTATACTAAAGTGAATAAAAATAAAGATATAACTTAAAAAATATATAGGATGCACTAAAGCAGTGCTTAAAGAAAAAAATACATACCATGAAATGATAATGTTACAAAGGAATAAAGATCCCAGATCAATAAGTTTCTGTCTTAGGAAATAAGAGAAACTAAAATCAAGGCAAGAGAAGGAAAGAAATAAAGAGAATAAAGTTATTTTACATAGAAAATCTCAAATAATTTACAAAAATATCCTCAGTTAGTAAGGTCACAGGATACAATACAAGATACAAAAAGATATTCAAGGCTCAGTGTGGTGACCCACACCTGCAATCCTAGCACTTTGGGAGACTAAGGCAGGAAGATCCATGGAGCTCAGGAGTGCAAGACCAGGCTGAATAAGAGCAAGACCTGTCTCTACTAAAAAATAGAAAAATTTTCCAAGCATTGTGGCACTTACCTATAGTCCCAGCTACTCAGGAGGCAGAGGCAGGAGGATTGCTTGAACTTAGGAGTTTGAGGTGGCTATGAGTGAGGCTGATTCCAGGGCACTCTAGCTTGGGGCAAGTGATACTCTGTCTCAAAAAAAAAAAAAATAATAAAATAAAATAAAAAATATATATATATATATTTAAATCAACTTACAAAAATCAGGAAAGTGACATCAGCAAGATGGCAGAATGGGAGTTACCAACACTTGTTCTACCAAGGAAACTTCAATTTAAATAACTGTCCACACATGAAAATAGCTTCACATAAGCTAAAGAATCCAGGTTAGAGATTACAGCACCTGGGTAAAGCAAAGAAATTTAAAGCATTAAAGAGGTAGGAAGAACAATTTCACATCACCCACATCACTTTTCCCCAAGTCCAGGCAGTCCAGCGTGGAGAGAGACACAGATATGCCTTGGAAATAATGCAGGTTTGGTTTCAGACCACAGCAATGAAGTGAATATCACTATAAAATTAGTCACAATAAAATTTCTGTTTTCCCAGTGCATATAAAAGTTATATTATATTATACTGTAGTCTATTAATTGTCCAATAGTATTATGTCTAAAAAAGTGCATACCTTAATTAAAAATGGTTTATTGCTAAAAAATGTTGACATAGAAACATGAGGTGAGCACATACTATTAGAAAAATGGTGCCAATAGATTTGACTGATGCAAGGTTGCCTATGCCCCATAGTTTGAAGCACCAGGCTCATCCATAGAAACATAAGCTTCAGGCCTACATCAAAGGATCCAGGCTCCAGGCCTGCCTCTGTAGTCCCAAGCATCAGACAGGCTCCTATGTACTCCGGTCCTAGGCATACTTACCCAAGAATAGTAAGCACACTTGTGGACTACATCAATTGACCTGCCTAGAAACTCTGGATGGGCTGACTGGTAGAGAGCTTTCTCTGGTTAAGGCAGGCTACAAAGACTGGAAATTCCTCCTTCCTTAAATGCAAAGACACCAGTTCTTTTCTTGTTCTTTTTCTTTTTCTTTTTCTTTTTTGAGACAGAGCCTCAAGCTGTCGCACTTGGTAGAGTGCTGTGGCATCACAGCTCCTAGCAACCTTCAACTCCTGGGCTCAAATGATTCTCCTGCCTCTGCCTCCCAAGTAGCTGGGAGCAAAGACACCAATTCAAGGCCACAAGGATCAAGAATAATTAGAAAAATATGACACCACCAAGGAAATAAAATAAAGCATGAATAACTGACCCTAAATAAATGGAGAGCCACATGAGCTAGAGAAGAACACAGATAGACAATTAAATAACAAGAGAAAAATACTACATAAAGAGAATAAGAAATTCAACAAAGAGATAGAAATCATAAGAAAGGACCAAGTCAAAATTCTGGAGTTGAAGAATATAATAACTAAACTAAAAAATTATATAGAGAGCTTCAACAATGGAGTTGATCAAGCCAAGATAGAATCAGTGAACTTGAAGATAGGTCATTTGAAATCACTCAGTGAGAGGAACAAAAAGGAAAAAAGTATGAAAGAAAATGAACAATGTCTACAGAACTATGGCACACCATCAAGAAAACCAATATACACATTATGGAAAAAAAATGGAAAGTGGAGTAAAAGGGAAAGGTTCACAGAGCTTATTTAATTTAAGTAATAATAACAACAAAGTATCCAAATCTGGAGACGGAAATAAACATCCAAATCCATAGAGCTCAAAGAAGTTCAAACAATTAAACATGAAGAGATGTTCACTGACACACTTTATAATCTACTTCTCAAAAGTCAAAAACGAAGAGAATTTTGAAAGCAGCACATGAAAAGCAACTTATTACATACAAGGCTACACATCACAATCAGCAGATTTAGCAGCAGAAAACTTGCAGGCAAGTAGAACGTGGGATGATATATTCAAAGTGCTAAAAGAAAAACACTACAATCAAGGAATACTATACCTGGGAAATACGTTCTTCAAAAATGAAGAGAGATAAGGATTTTCCGAAACAAACAGTAAGAAAGCGTCGTCACTGCCTTACAAAATTGTTAAAGAAAGTTCAAGTTGAATAAAAGGGTGCTAACACCATGAAAATATATAACAGTATATTACTCACTGAAAAATTAAAAGGATAAGAAAGTTCAGAACACTCTGACATTGTATTGGAGGTACATAAGTCACTTTTAGTTCTAGTGTAAGATTTATAGAACAATAATATTAAAAATAACTAGAGGTACAGTAATATGCTAATACATATACTATATGAAAAATTGTAACTGTGATATTAATAACAAAATATATGTAGAGAAGAAGTTAAACTAGAATGTTTATATGCAATTGAATTTAAGTTTTTCACTTAAAATTGACAGGGTATAGATACAAAACATTTTGTAATAGCTCCATGGTAACCAAAAGGAAAAATCTGGAGTAGATTCAAAGCATACTATTACCAAAAAATATCACTGAATCAAGAAAGAGAAGGGAGGAACAACAAAGCAGTCAGAAGACAACTAACAATATGGCAAAAATAAATCCTTAATTATCAATAATCACTTTTTGTGTAAAAGGATTAAATTCTCCAATCAAAAGACATAGTGATTAAATGGATTAAAAACAAAAGATCAAATTATTTGCTGCCTATAAGAGGCTCACTTTAGTTTTAAGGATACACATATGCTGAAAAAAAAAAAGAAAACAATGGACCAAGACATTCCTTATAAATGATAACTAAACAAAAAGTAGGGGTAGCTATATTCATAACAAACAAAAAAGATGTGAAGTTAAAATCGGGTACAAGATGGCTTGGCACCTATAGCACAGTGGTTACAGCACCAGCCACATGCACCGAGGCTGGTGGGCTCAAACCTGGCCCAGACCAGCTAAACAATAATGACAACTGCAATAAAAAAATAGCCAGGCATTGTGGAGGGTGCCTGTAGTCCCAGCTACTTGGGAGGTTGAGACAGAGAATCACTTAAGCCCTAGAGTTTGAGATTGCTGTGAGCTGTAAAGCCATGGATATAGTGAGACTCTGTCTCAAAAAAAAAAAAAAATCTGTTGCAAGAGACAAATAAAGTCAAAGTCATTATATAATAATAAAAGGGTCAATTCATCAAAATGATATAACAATTGTAAACACATATGCACCCAATATTGAAGCAATGAAATTTTATAAGCAAATATTAACAGATCTGAAAATAAAATTAGACAGCAATATAATACTAATACTTGACTTAAATATCCCACTTTCAACAATACATAGATCATCCAGACAGAAAATCAGTAGCAGAACAGTAGACTCAATGGACACTATTGACCAAATGCACCTAAGGTACATATGTAGAACCTTCCATCCAATAGCAACAATTTATATATTCTTTTCAAGTATAGAAGGAAATTCTCTAGGATAAAACATATATTAGGCCACAAAACAAGTCTTAACAAATTTTTAAAGATTGAAAGCATATCTACTTCAAACACAATAGTATGAAATTACAAATCAAGAGGAAAATTAGAAAATTTACAAATGTGTGGAAATTAAACAATACACCTCTGAACAACCAATGAGTCAAAGAAGAAATCAAAAGGGAAACAAAAATGGAATCTGAAGACAAATAAAAATGAAAATATAACATAAAACTTATGGAACATAGCCAACGTAGTTCTAAAAGGAACGTTTGTAGCACTAAACACCCATCAAAAAGAAAAAAGAACTCTAGCCGGGCGTTGTGGCGGGCGCCTGTAGTCCCAGCTACTCAGGAGGCTGAGGCAAGAGAATCGCTTAAGCCCAGGAGTTGGAGGTTGCTGTGAGCTGTGTGAGGCCACGGCACTCTACCGAGGGCCATAAAGTGAGACTCTGTCTCTACAAAAAAAAAAAAAGAAAAGAAAAAAGAACTCAAACAATGTAATGATACACTTCATGAACTAGAAAAAAAAAAAAAAAAAAAAAAGAACAAACTAAGCCAAAACTTAGCAGGAGGATGAAGTAATAAAGATCAGAGCAGAAATAAATAAAATAGAGACTAGAAGAACAATAGACAAAATCAATGAAACTGTGTTGGTTTGTAAGAAGAGAAAAGTGACAGATTTTTAGATACACCAAGAAAGTCTCAAAACACATCAGATATGTAAGGGGAGACATTACAACTAATGCTGCAGAATAAGAATGCTAAAAAGTGAATACTATGAACAACTACATGTTTATGCCAAAATATTAGATAACCTAAAAAAAAAAAAATCAGTTCCTAGACACATACAACCTACAAAAACTGACTCATGAAGAAATATAAATATCTGAATAGACTGACAACAAATAAGGAGATTGACTCAGTAGTCAAAAACCTCCCACAAAGAAAGGCCCAGGACCAAATGAACTCACTGGTGAATTGCACCAAACATTTAAAGAAAAATTAATGCCAATCCTGCTCAAATTCTTCCGAACAACTGAAATAAGGAGCACTTTGAAATGAATTTTACAAGGCAAGGATTACTCTGATGCCCAGGCCAGATAAGGAAGGACCCTACAAGAAAAGAAAATTATTGTTAAATAACCCTCATGAATACAGATGCAACAATCCCTTGCACCCTTCTAACTTTGGTTCCACAAATAAAGATGGCAAGAAGAAGAAGGGCCATTCTGCCATCCATGAGGCAGTGACCTTAGAAAACAACATCAACATTCACAAGCACATCCATGGATAGGGCTTCAAGTAGTGTGCCCTTTCAGCAGGTAAAGAAAAACATGCTGTGAAGGAGACAGGGATTTCATATGTGCACATTCATACCAGGCTCAAAAAAGGAATAAGGAATATCCCAAACCATACCCTTATGTGCTTGTCCAGAAAACATGCTGAGTATCAAGTGTCATCAAACAAGCTCTGCATCTGTGAGCTTGTCACCACTTGCAAAAATATATAGACAGCTAATGTAGATATGAACTGTTGGTTTTCAAGTAAATTTTAAAAAATGTAAAAAATATACACAAATCTTCAATAAAATACTAGCAAACTGATTTCACCAACACATTAAAAGAATCATACACCATAATCATGTGGGATTTAGCCCTGGAATGCAAGGGCATTTCAACATATACCAGTCAATAACTGTGATACACTACATTAACTGAATGAAGGATTAAAAATAATGATTATCTCAATAGAGGTAAAAAAATAAAAAAACATTTGACAGAATTCAACATCCTTTCATAATAAAAACTCTCAACAAATTGGGCATGGAAAAAATGTACCTCGATGTTGTAAAACCTACATGTGATAAGCCCACAGTAAACATCATACTGCTTACATTTATTAGATAATGTCCCTCTTATAATTATGTCCTGTCCCCAAGAGGTATGCCATACACTGTGACCCCCTATATTACCCTACTCATCCCCCTACTCCCCTGTATTAGCTCATCTACTACCTTCATATTAGAATAGAGTACATTGGATTCTTGCTTCTCCATTCTTGTGATGCTTTACTAAGAAAAATGTGTTCCACCTCTATCCAGGTTAATACAAAAGATCTAAAGTCTCCATCTTTTTTAGTGGCTGTCTAGTATTCCATGGTATACATAGTTTGTTATTCCTTTCCTGGGTTGGTGGGCATTTAGGCTGTTTCCACATTTTGATGATCATAAATTGAGCTGCAATAAACAGTCTAGTGAAAATGTCCTTAAGATAAAATGATTTTTTTTTCTTCTGGGTAGATGCCTAGTAATGGAATTGCAAGATCAAATGGGAGGTCTAACTTGAGTTCTTTGAGGATTCTCCATACTTCCTTCCAAAAATATTTGGAAAAGATAATTCTTTGTTTTGTATGGAACAGGAAGAAACCCTGTATAGCCAAAGCAATACTTAGTAATAAAAATAAAACTGAGGTATCACCCAACCAGACTTTCGGCTATACTACAAGGCCATAGTGATCAAAACAGAATGGTATTGGTACAAAAATAGATACCCTGACATTTGGAACCAAATAGAAAACCATGAGATGAAACTAATCTCTTACAGCCACCTGATCTTTCATAAAACAAACAAGAACATACACCATACACTGGGGAAAATGATCCCTATTCACTAATGGCACTGGGAGAACTGGATAACCACATGTAAAAGATTGAAACTGGACCCACACCTCTCACCACTTACAAAAATTGATTTAAGATGGATAAAAGATTTAAATCTAAGGCATGAAACAACAAAAATCCTCAAAGAAAGTGTGGGGAAAACACTTGATGATATCAGCCTGGGGAAAGATTTTATGAAGACGCCTTCCGTGGCAACTGCAACAACCACAAAAATAAACAAATGGGACTTAATTAAACTGAAGCTTCTGTACAGCTAAGGAGACAACAGCCAAAGCAAACAGACAATCTTCAAAATGAGAAAAGATATTTGCATATTATGAATTGGACAAAAGCTTGATAACTAGGATCTATAAAGAACTCAAATTAATCAACAAAAAAAGACCTAAAAATCCCATATGTCACTGGGCAAGAGACATGAATAGAACCTTCTCTAAAGAAGACAGATGAATGGCTAACAAACATATGGAAAAATGCTCATCATCCCTAATCATCAGAGAAATGCAAATCAAAACTATCCTGAGATATCACCTAACCCCAGGAAGAATGCCCCACATCACAAAGTCTCAATTCTGCAGATACTGGAGTGGATGTAGAGAGAAGGGAACATTTTTACACTGCTGGTAGGACCGTAAAATTGTCTCTGCTTGAACATAAAATGATCTTTTATACAGAAAGCCCTAAAGGCTCCTTCCAAAAACAAAATTATTAAAACTAATAAACAAATTCAGTAGAGTTTCAGGATACAAAATTAATATATAAAAATCAGTGTGTTTCGGTACACTAACAAACTCTCTAAATTTTTTTTTTTTTTTTGTAGAGACAGAGTCTCACTGTACCGCCCTCGGTAGAGTGCCGTGGCGTCACACTGCTCACAGCAACCTCTAACTCTTGGGCTTACGCGATTCTCCTGCCTCAGCCTCCCGAGCAGCTGGGACTACAGGCGCCCGCCACAACGCCCGGCTATTTTTTTGTTGCAGTTTGGCCGGGGCTGGGCCTGAACCCGCCACCCTCGGCATATGGGGCCGGCGCCCTACTCACTGAGCCACAGGCGCCGCCCCAAACTCTCTAAATTTTTTTTTAAAATCTCATTCCTCACTTACAACAATATAAAAATTAATAAGATATTATATTTAGAAATAAATTTAAGCAAGGATATGAAAGATCAATAACTGAAAACAATGAAAAAAATAAATGAATGAAATTGAGGATGACAAAAATAACTGGAAATATAACTTAGGTTCATAGACTGAAAGAATTAATACTGTTAAAATGTCCATACTATTGAAAGAAACCTATAAATTCAATGCAACCTTTATCAAACAGCATTTTTCACAGAACTAGAAAAAACAAGTATAATATTCATATGAAACCAGAAAAGACCCCAAATAGCTAAAGCAATCTTGAGAAGGAAGAACAAAACTGGAGGCAACACACTACCTTCTTTCAAAAAGAAAAAAAATAGATGTTATACAAAGAAAGCTATGTAATCAAAACAACATGGTACTGGCATCAACACAGACATATAGACCAATGGAACAGACTAGAAAGCCCTGAAAATATTAATAAATCCACTCATTTACGGTCAATTGATCTTTCATAAAAGTGCCAAGAGCACATAAGGGCAAAGGAGAGTTTCTTCAATAAATACCAGATAAACTGGATATCCACATGCAAAAGAGTAAAATTGGACCCTTATTTCACACCCTACATAAAAATCAAACCCAAATGAACTCAATTGTAAAACTGCTGGAAGAAAACAGAAGGAATAAGCTTCTGAAGAATTTTTCATTTTTAATTATCATAGGTACATAATAGTTGTATATATTTACAGGGTACATATGATGTTTTGATACAGGATAAAATGTATAATAACCAAATCAGAGTAATTGGG
Source organism: Nycticebus coucang (assembly GCF_027406575.1). NCBI lineage: Eukaryota > Metazoa > Chordata > Mammalia > Primates > Lorisidae > Nycticebus > Nycticebus coucang. The sequence continues at coordinate 50,275,598 of NC_069787.1, read as the reverse complement.
ATATCTAGCACCTCAAGTTTATCATTTCTTTGTGTTAGGAACATTCCAATTCCATTTTTTTTTGGACACAGTCTTACCACGTCACTCTCAGTAGAGTGCTGTAATGTCACAGCTCACAGCAACCTCAAACTCTTGTGTTCAAGTGATTCTCTTGCCTCAGCTTCCCAAGCATCTGGGACCACAGGCGCCCACCACAACACCCTGCTATTTTTTGTTGCAGTTGCCATTGTTGGTTAGCTGGCCTGGGCTGGGCTCAAACCCTTCACCTTCAGTGTATGTGGCTTGCGCCATAACTACTGTGCTATGGGCGCCAAACCCCAATTCCACTTTCTTATTTAAGCTAAAGCATACCATAACATTTTTTTTTATTAAATCATAGCTGTGTACATTAATTACGGGGTACAATGTGCTAGTTTTATATACAGTTTGAAATATTTTCATGAAACTGGTTAACATAGCCTTCACCGCATTTTCTTAGTTATTGTGTTTATATTGTACACTTAGTAGATTTAATATGTACTCTTGTAAAATACACCATACGTGTGGTCCCACAAATTATCTTTCCTTCACTCTACTCCCCCTTCCCAATACCATACTTATTGTCAAGTATAGTTACTTTGTTTTTTTAATCAAATATTGTTCATTCTAACTTAATTATATATTTGCACCTATCAACCATCTCCACTCTGTCCCCCATATGCACTCTCACTACCCTTCTCAGTCTCTGGTAACCATAATTCTACTCTCTGTCTCCATGAGATCAATTGTTATAATATTTAGCTTCCATATACGAGTGAGAAAATGTGAGCTTTGTCTTTTTGGGCTTGGCTTATTTTACTTGATAAAATATTTTCCAGTTCCATCCATGTTGTTGCAGGATTTTATTCTTTTTTATGGCTGAATACCACCACCCCATTGTGTATATATACCACATTTTCTCCATCCATTCATCTGTTGATGGGCCCTTAGGTTGATTCCAAATCTTGGCTATTGTGAATAGTGCTGCAAAAAACATGGGAGTGAAGGTATCTTTCTAATACACTGATTTCCTTTCTTTCGGATATATACCTAGCAGTTGCTGGGTTGTATGGTAGTTTTATTTTTAGTTTTTTGTGGAACCTTCACACTGTTTTCATAGTGATTGTACTAACATACTTTGCCACCAACAGAATATGAGGGATCCTCTTTCCCCACATCATCACCAGCATTCATTCTTGCCTTTTTGATAAAAAACCATTTTAACTGGAGTGAGATGATATCTCATTATACAGGGTGCCCTTAAAATCTCCATACATATGGCAAATGGGAAATTGTGGCTAAATATATCATTATTTACAAAATATTTATTACAAAACTTTATTAAGAGGTGTCTAACATGTAGAGAATATTTTGTAACTACTTTATAAAATTTTGTAGTGAATTTTTTTTTTTTTTTGTAGAGACAGAGTCTCACTGTACCGCCCTCGGGTAGAGTGCCATGACGTCACACAGCTCACAGCAACCTCTAACTCTTGGGCTTACGCGATTCTCTTGCCTCAGCCTCCCAAGCAGCTGGGACTACAGGTGCCCGCCACAACACCTGGCTATTTTTTTGTTGCAGTTCGGCCGGGGCTGGGTTTGAACGCGCCACCCTTGGGCATATGGGGCCAGTGCCCTACTCACTGAGCCACAGGCGCCACCCTGTAGTGAATATTTTATAAATAAAGGTACTTTTAGCTACAATTTCTCATTTTCCCTATGTATGGCATCCTTAGGTGAGACTTTAGGGATGCCCTGTAGTTTTAATTTGAATATCAATGACCAATGGCATTGAGCATTTTTTTATTAAACCTGCTGGCCATTTGTATGCCTTCTTTTGAGAAATGCCTATTCAGATCTTTTGGGGAATTATTTTTTTGAGGTATGACTCAAAAAGCACAGGCAATAAAAGCAAAAATAGACAAATCAGAGTACATTAAACCTAAATGCCTCTGCACACCAAAGGAAAAAATCAACAGAGTGATTGGACAACCTTTGGAAGCTGTGAAATAGGAGGAAATATTTGCAAACTATATATCTGATAAAGGGTAGTATCTAAAAATATATGTCAATTTTTTAAATGGACAAAGGAATTGAATGTTCATTTCCAAAAAGAAGACATAAAAATGACCAACAGATATATGAAAAAAATCATCAGGGAGATATTAATCAAAACTACAATGAGATATCACCTCACACGTGTTGCAATGTCTATTATGAAAAAGACAATAGATACCAAGTATTGGCAGGGATGTGAAGAAAAGGGAATCCTTATGCACTGTTTGTGGAAATGTAAATTGGTATAGACATTGTGGAGAACTATACAGGGGTTCCTCAGAAATTAAAAATAGGACTAATGTAGGATACATCAACCCCACTATATGGCATATATTCAAAATAATTGAAATTAATATTGCAAGGAGATATATGCATTACCATGATCATTGCAGCATTATCTGTAATGGCCAAAATATGAAATCATCAACCTTAGTGTTCATCAAGGGATGAATGAATTTAAAAATGGTGAGTATATATATATGTATATATGTGTGTATATATATATAATATATACTATGCTATATACCATGGAATATTATTCAACTGTTAGAAAGAAAAAAAATGTTCATTTGCAACATGTTTAAATCTGGAGAACATTATGTGAAGTGAAATAAGTCAGGCAAGGGGGGTAGGGGGAACACTGCATAATCTCACTTAAATGTGGAATCTAAAAATTCATAGAAGCACAGAGTGGAATGGTGGTTTCCAGAGGTTAGAGGGTGGGGGGAATAAGGAAACATGGGTCAAAGGGTATAAAGATTCAGTTATACAAGGTCAATAACTTCTTGAAGTCTAACAGCATGGTGACTATAACTACTAATACTGTATTATACTACATACTTGAAATGCTATGAGAATTAATGTTAAATGTTTTTATCAAAAAATATTTCTCATCAAAAGAAAAGTAATTATGTGACTGATAAATTTATTAGTTTGATTGCAGTAACCATTTTACAATGTATACCCATATGAAAACATTATATTGTTTAATTATACACAATTTTTATTTGTCAACTATGTATCAACATAGCTGGGTAAATACTAAATCAAAGACAAAATAACCTTACAAAAATTAATTCTGTTACTGCAGATTTGCAACAGACAATTGGAAAGCAAAGTTTTACAATAGTACCATTTTGGAGCGCAAAAAATTAGATTTTGAGGGTGGTGCCTGTGGCTCAAAGGAGTAGGGCGCTGGCCAATATGCCAGAGGTGGTAGGTTCAAACTGGAAAAAAAAAAAAAAAATTAGATTTTGAGACAAGAATCTTTTTTTTCTTTTTTTTTTAGAGACAGAATCTCATTTTACTGCCCTCAGTACAGTGCTGTAGCATCACAGCTCACAGTAACCTCCAGCTCTTGGGCTCGGGTGATTCTCTGCCTCAGCCTCCTGAGTAGCTGGGATGACAGGCGCCCGCCACAACACCCGGCTATTTTTTTGTTGCAGTTTGGCCGGGGCTGAGTTCAAACCTACCACCCTTGGTATATGGGGCCGGTGCCCTACCCACTGAGCCACAGGCGCCACCCTTCAAACAAGAATCTTAAGTAAGACCTGTAGGATCACTGCTAAGGACTATAAAATGCTAATTGAAGAAATCAAAGACCTATATTAACTGATAAAATACTATACCAATGTTTTAAAAGTCTCAGTTTATCTGTCAGCGATGTCCAAACTTTACAGAACTAAGACAATCCTGATCAATGTCTGTCTCAAAGTCTGTTTTTTCTGCTACTATGACAGAATACCACAAACTAGGTAATTTAAAATGAAAAAGGATATATTTATTAAAAAGGGGGAAAGATTTGGGCTTTTGTTTCCCTAAGTGAGCATCTGAACTCACTACTGACTTAAGATTCTTGTGAAGTGTAACTTTATAATTCTGAAAAATCTTTGAATAATCGCCACAGTTTTGTAAGTAATCAAGCCATAATTTTACCAAATTATGAATGTCCCAAGGGATTGTTCAGCCTAAAGATGATCAGTTTTGGATGGCAGATTATATTGTTTTCGTTATTATTATTATTCACTTTTCATTTGAACCTCTGAGTCCTTGTCTCCATAGCTGTACTAAACAGAAAGTCAAAGCCAAGAAAAAGTGATCACAAAATATTCTGAAAACAAAACCAGAGAATATACATTGTACAGCTCACATATTAAAGGTATCACAATACAGCCTACTAGACATTTCATTGACAATGACATTGATAAGACAAACATTTTTATTCAGGACCTGCCCTGAACTTAAGGCCAGCAAGCTTTTATGCCCTGTTTTATCACCAGGTCTGTAGGAAATGAATAATAATGATGAAATCCTGAATGGAACACTGAAAAAAAAAATAACCAGGAAAAATTATTGCCCTCCTAGTACTGTGAAGTGACTTGATGCTGGGAAAGAGCTACTTCATTAATGCTGATTAGAACAACTAGCTCTGAGACTTGGATCACAGAAGCCCTCCCTCATTAAAGGAAGCCTATATGGCTCCCAAACCTATCTAAGACCCCCAACTATGTGCTTTCTTCAGCCTCAGATCTTTAATCAACACAGATGCTGAGATTTTAGCCAAGGTGCTTGCCCTGCATCTGAATAAACTGTTCCTGCAATTAATTAACCCAGACCAAGCAGTTTTTGTGCTGGTCACAGATCCTCTGGCAACCAGAGGAGACTCTCATCCATCATCTCACACCACCAAAACTCCCATTTATATCCCGTCCTTGGACTCCAAGGAGGCATCTGTGGAGAGAAGGAACCACTTTGTGTTTCAAATGTTAGGTAGATTTGATATAAAGAGTTTTTGCCCTTTAATTCCACAAGATTCCATCTCTTTATGAAATGAAGTTTGTCCGTTATTTAACAAACACCCAAAATTTCTTTACTTTTTGTTTTTGTGGTTCAATATATGCCCCAATTCTTTACTAGATAGACATATACCTTATTATAGGTAGCCACTAAATATTCCTACTTTTAAAATCATGTAACCCAAGCTAATAAATGAAAGTGATTTATTACTAATCCACTTCCCACAATGTTGAGGTCTCCTTGAAAACAGTGTTAAGTCTAATCCCTGCCAACAATATTAAATTTAAAAAGAAAACAGATTTCTTCGATTTTTCCCTCAAGACTTTGATTCTATCTCCTCAAATATAGATTAAGAAGGAGGCAGAATTAGAGAATACGTGTATAATCCCAAAATATTATAAAAGCAACAGACATTTTTTCCATTAACAACTGAAGATTATAGAAGAATTAGGAAATTTACATTGATGTTAACAGCAGTGCAATAAATGGCATAGGAAGCAAGGAAATAGCGAGGAAATAGCGACACCCTATCCTGTTTCTCTGCTATCAGTGGATTATAAATTTCTTATTATCCCCAAACTGACTATTCTAGTTCTCTCCTCCATCCCAAATTGTACCGTTTCTAGACAGTTCCATTTCCAGTTTTGAGATTTCTTTAAACAAGGTAATTTTTTATTTCTAATATTGATCAGAGAGTTGTTTTGACATTTTCTTTTCATTTTTCCCCCTTAAGTTTGTTACATCTTTGGACTGAACTATTTTTCATAGGAAGATAGCTTCAAATTGATAATAAAAAATATATTGAGATAATAAAATTCAGGAGGCACATGCTTTATAGAAAAAAAGGCTTTTATGAAACTTACTTATTCAAAACATGTGTAGATCCTTGAATGGGAGACTGCAATGATGGTAGACTGTGATGGGAAGCTGTGTGCTGTGTAGTTAGTTATCTAAATAAATTAGAACATTTTGCTGTAGGTAAACCTACTTTTATTTTTCTGCTAAGCTATATGCTAACTTTCACAGTACCACATCCTTTCAGAAGCAATTTTTGACATTATTGTCTACATATTAGGGGAAAAAAAAGATTCCCTCACTTTCATTTCTTAATCATAGCTGTTTAATTAGATTCATTCAAATGAATCAACTAATATCTCATTACAAAGCCATCAGGAAGTAAACTAAAGCTAAAGTGCACTTTTAATAACACAAATGAAATGTTACTATTACTCCAAAGCAACAGATAGTGGAACTCAGTTCACTAAAACAAATTTATAACTCACTAAGTATATAGGGTCACAACCTATCTGCTTGTGAAGAAAAACTTGTTTTCTCTTCTTAATTCCATTATTTTTTACCTTAGTGATCTTGGCAAATTACTGAACCAAAAATAGCATTTTCATAATATAGAAATATTGGTAGTAATCTATATGGGAATTATATTCTCCTTATATTTAACATATTGGAATTTATAACATATAGAATCCCTTGAAAAAGATGTCATAATTCATATTTTAAACTTTAACGAACTTAAACTAATCAGAATTATACATAGAACAATTAGTAATGCTTAAAACTTTTTATGTTACATCTAATGTGAATTAGATTTTAATAATCACCATAATGCGATTCAAAGATTATCTTTAAAAGATAAATTTAAGAAAAGAAAGAAAGATAAATTAACCAAGTCTTGGGAAGTTAACGAAAACTGCAAAAAAAATAAAAGTAAAATTTAAAGGTAAAAAACTTTTAATAATAACACTTTTGTAATAGAACAAGAAGTCTTTATAATGGACAAATTACAAAATATCAGAGTTTTCTTCTTAATGAAATCTAGATTTTATCTGCCTTCAAAAGGATTGAAATACAAACAACATTACATCACATGAAAAGGAAGAAATACAAAGAGACATTATAGCCCTCAAACTTCAATTAAACCAAAGATTCAGATTCATTACAGTGTGTGCACACCTGTATATGTGTACAGAAAAATATCTATAGTCAAATCTTTCTGAGACATAATAAATAAAGAGATTCAATCGTATTACTTAATTCTAAAATTAGTAGGTAGTGAATAATTTTTAAGTTCCAATTGTTTATAATTAACACCATCATTCTCCACCAGTTAGTTTTACACTAGTAATTATAGTATTGTATTATAGTAATAATGCTTAATTAGCATTTCTTATTATTTTGCAAAGATCTTTGTGGGGGAAATCACAGGGCCTTCTTATGAGAAAGACAAGCTTATAATGAGATTCTTATGGCAATTTTGTAATTTAACTCCCTTAAATGTCTTATAAGTAGAACATCGTTTTATTGAAATTTGTTCTTTCACAAATAAGGTTATATTGAAGTTTATGTCACTTGTTTTTATAATGTGGGTATTATCTAGGCAAATGGGATCTACATCTATGTATCAAATAATTTTTTTAAAGTACTCTAGGCATTAGTATTAGAAATAAATTTAAAAGTATTCTAAGTATTGTTTAATGTTTTGTTTATTTAGCAAAATAACCCCAAGTTGTTCTATAAATATTTACCTGGAGAATATTCTGTTTCTATTGAAGAATATTGATGTTAAAAATAAACACCTAGGGCTACAGAGGAATCTGAAAACTTGTAAAAAAGAAAGATAAATTTTATTATCCCAATATTCAAATTGCTGATGATAAGATTATTTTAAATTATAACAAAATGGCAATGATTTTTCTTAGGAGTAGAAATACTTTAATTTCAGAAAATTATTAAAGATTGAAATTAAGTAACTACAAAGCTTTTTAGAAAGAGTTTAATGTTAGGGTGATGAAAAATTTGGAAATAAGGTGATGGTTGCACAGCAGTGTAAATACAATTAATGCCACAATTAATGTGAACGGTATACTTAAAAATGAGTAAAGTAGCAAATTTTATATAATACTTATTTTACCACAATAAGGTAAAAAGAGGAAGAGAAATTATTTGGTTCTATGATGGGGTTGCCCCTAAAGAATTCATTGTGCAATGACTACAGTCTTGTCTGTACAAGGGGAGAACTTTGAGAATCACATATTCTATCCCTTGGTTCCCACGTGGTAGTGCTGCATTTTCCAAAGCCACAGAAAATAGAATGAAAATGAAAGAAATTATTAAGAAAAATAAAGTCAGCATAGAAAATAACATACAAAATAAGAGAAAATGGCATTATACAAAAAGTTAATGGCTTGTTTTAGAAGATATATATTATTTACTTATGCCAAAATCTTCTTCTCTAAAATATTTAGTCACCTGAAACGGGCATTGAAATACAAAGATATTAGAATGGAGGCGTAGTGGTACACTTTAACCAGGTTATTGGATGAGACTTTTATTCTTGTATTATTAGCAGAGTCTTATTTACACTATTCATGCTAAAAGGAATACAACAATCATAGCTATCTTAAACATGGTATTCTAGAGGTAGAGAGAAGGAACGTGTGTGCTCAGTGGAATGTTGGCCCTTATCTTTGCCCCAGTGTACGTGTTCATGAGTTAGCTTACATGACAAAAAGAAATCAGGTTACAGATAGAATTAAGATTGCTAATCAATTGACCTTAGAAGGGAGAGATCATCCTGGATCCTCAAAGAAGTCTTTAAACTAAAAAAAGGAAGTCAGCATCTGAGTCACAGAGATGTGGTAGCAGAAGTTCATTGCATCAGACTAGACCCATTGCAGACTAAAGCCATGAATGCCGGTGGCCTCTGGGAGCTAGGGAAACTACTCATCCAAAAGGTACCATAAAACAGGGTCTTCAATCCTACAGCCACAAGAAACTGAATTTTGCCAAAAAACTGAATGAACAAGGAAATGTGTTTTCCTCTAGTCTCCAGAAAAGAACAAACAGCTACTGATGCTTTGATTTTAGCCTGGTGAAATGTATGTTGGACTTGTGACCTCTAGAGATTTATGACTGTCTGGGCTATCACTCAGCAGCCATATACAGGGTGTCCATAAAGTTCATGTGCAATTTTATTATATTATATACATAGTAACTGCTTGGGAAGCTGGGAAATAGAGTAGCTGTGTGCTTAGGAGGAAAGTAAAATGATGATCTTACTGAATGACTAGCCAATCCCTAAAGGCATGACTCAGTGAAAAAAAAACCAAGTGTATGAACAGATAATTTATCTTAAGTAAGTAAAACCATCATAATCATTTTTCAGGCATTTAACATCATCATGAATCAAAAATACAAACTTTTCATCTGCAAAACGGACAAATTTTTGGCAGATTTTTATAATAATAATGTCTGATGTTGGACTAGATCAGTAGAAAACTGGGCTCTCATACATGGCCAGAGGAAGCATACAGCTTTCCAGGAGGACAGGTCGGCAGTGTATGCAAAGAGTTTTTCAAAATACATGCCCTGAGGCCCAGCAACATATCCAGGAATTAGTCTAAGGAAAATCTTAAATATCTTAGCAAAATTTCACTCTAATAATTTTATACAGAGAGTATAACTAGACAAATAGACATTTGAATCTGTATATAGGGTGTTCCAAAAGTTGCCCCTATAGTCACCATGCATAGGGAAAATGGGAAATTGTAGCTAAATGTATCATTATTCACAAAATAGTCATTACAAAATTTTACAAACAGGTGGCCAATGCATAGTCTTCTGTAAATATTTTGTAAAATGTATGTTAACTTTAGGGATGACTTTTGGAATACTAAATTACTAAATTGGATTTTTTAAAACAAGTAGCATGTATTCTTTGTGAAGGTTTAAAAGAAAACATTTTTTTTTTTTTGGCCGGGGCTGGGTTTGAACCCGCCACCTCCGGCATATGGGACCAGCGCCCTACTCCTTGAGCCACAGGCGCCGCCCTAAAAGAAAACATTTTAAAGTCTGTACAATTTGACCTAGAAATTAGGAATATAACCCAAGGGACTAGATAAAAGAAGTATGTAAAGACTTGGTTCATTCGTTCATACCTATAATCTCAGCACTTTGGAGGCCAAGGCAGGAGGATTGCTTGAGGTCAGGAGTTCAAGACCACGGTAGGCAATACATCTAGCCTCCATCTCTAAAAAAAAAATATCCAGCTGTGGTGGTATGTTCCTGAAGTCCCAGCTGCATTAGCAGCTAAGCCAGGAGAATTTCTGAAGGCCAGGAATTCAAGGCCACAGTGAGCTTTATCAGACCACCACACTCCAGTCTGGGCGACAGAGTAAGACCATGTCTCTAAAAAAAAAAAAAAAAAAAGCATTCAAAGGCTTCAATACAGTATTCTTCACACAACCTATGTGTTCAACAATAGTAGTCTGGTTAAAGATAGTATTTTACATTTATTCATTGAATACCACACACTCTGAAAATGATGTGTTAGAGATATAATTGCTAACACAGACAGAGGTGAGGTGAAATATACTATTATCCCTCAGCCTCTGGAGAATTGATTCCAGGAAGTAAATGATACCAAGATCCACATATAACCAAGTTTCTGTTATAAAATGGTGTAGTATTTGCCTATACTTTAAATCATCTCTGTATTACTGAAAATACATAATACGATGTAAATGCTATATAGGTAGTTGTTATTGTTTAGAGAATAATAAGATAAAAAAGTCTGTACATGTTCCATACAGACACATTCCCCCCCAAATATTTGTGATTCACAGTTGGTTGAATCTGTAGATGTGAAACCCATGGGTACAGAGAGCTAAATATGTATTATTAAATAGAAAACAAGTTACAAAATACTGTGCACAGTATTAATGATTCTTCATTTGTAAAAGAGAAAATGTATACCTACATGTATTACATATGTATTAAGGACCTAGCAAAAGGCATTTACACATACTATTATACTAAAAGATGTTTCTATTATTATAAAATTGTGGCATTTCTTTTCTCTTTGTTGCTTTTTTTCAAATATTTTTAAAATAATCACCTATTGTTTTTGTAACATAAAATTTACTAAAAGAATAAAAAATAAAAGGCTTGGTGCCTGTAGCTCAGTGGCTAGGGCACCAGCCATACACACCAGAGCTGGCAGATCTGAACCCAGCCTGGGCCTGCCAAACAATGACAATAACAACCAAAAAATAGCCAGGCATTATGGTGGGCACCTATAGTCCCTGCAACTTGGAAGGCTGATGCAAGAGAATTGCTTAAGCCCAAGAGTTTGAGGTTGCTGTGAGCTGTGACGCCATGGCACTCTACCAAGGATGACATAGTGAGACTCTGTCTCAAAAAAAAGAATAATAAAAAAAAATACAGGTGGGCGGCACCTGTGGCTCAAAGGGGTGGAGCACCAGTTCCATGTGCTGGGAGTGGCGGGTTCGAACCCAACCCTGGCCAAAAAAAAAAAAAAAAAATACAGGTAAGGAGAAAGCCCTAGGATTCAGGTTCTGAAAACTAAAATGATGTTGGTATAGTAACTTTACAACATATGGCAGGATTTTTACCTTTAACATAGAATATTCCGTTACAATGGTCTCCAGCTTCTAATCTCTTTTGTCCTTGTTCCTTCCAATGTATTGGTCCTAGAGTTGTGACTAACCACGAGAATCATCTGAAAGTAATTTAACTGATTTGGAAACTCTTCAATGAGAAGGAAAAAGGAGGATCAGAATATTTCCATGTAAATATAGTTCAGTTATTCAGAAAGCATTCCCTATACCTATGTTCATGTACAGTAGTAGTTTCTGGTACTAAATATTGGCTACATGTAATAAGTACTTCTACCGCCAATACCACCAGAGAAAGAAAAAGAATAAGTATCAGTTTACTCCAGTAGGCTTGGAAAGACATCAATCAGTAAGTCAATCAAATGAGATCTTAAACTCCTATGATGTGATTTGTGGAGTAGGCACGTGAGCAAGCAGAAGGCCCAAGGCTTGTTGTCAAGAACTTAATTTATAGTTTGGATAGAGCAGTTGCTCTATCAGTTGCTCATTTGGCATTTCCCACTGACCATCCTTATGGTCAAATAATAAGACATCTAAGTGATTTTTGAGATAGAGCAGACCTGGGTGGACAAGGTCTAGTGTGGGGCTCATCAGAATAAGGAGATCAATGAAGGAGATCAATTATATTCGTCCTTTCTTATTCCAAAATGATCTGTTCCAAGACTCCCAGTGAGTGCCTGAAACCGAGGATAATACCATGTATAGTATGTTTTTTTCCTAGGCATACATACCTATGATAAAGTTTAATTTATAAATTAGGCACAGTAAGAGATTAACAAAAATAACTAATAATGAAATGGAACAATACTGAGACGGTCCATCTGATGACCAAGAAGGCTACTAAGTGGCTAACAGGCAAGGAGTGTAAACAGCCTGGCTACTCTGGACCAAGAGACAATTCACGTCCCAGGAAGGATGGAGCAGGATGGCAGGAGATTTCATCATGCTACTCAGAACAGTGTGCAATTTAAAACTTGGAAATTACTTAATTCTAGAATTTCCCATTTAATATTTTTGGACCATAGGTAATTAAAACACACAAAGAGCAACTACAGGTGAGGGGGGATGACTGTGGGAAAAGCTGGAGTGCTGGAGGAGTATTCTGCATGAACACTGAAATTGGCCAGGATGACAGTTTACAGAAAAGAAGAAAACCACAAACCAGGTGTCAAAGTCTCAATAAATGTGGAAACCTAAGTAGAAGGGAGGTAGATGAAAACAAATACTGACTGAAACTTCGAAAGAGGAGGAATTTTTGCTTATTGTGCAAGATTGGAGCATCACTTGAGTTGTTTAAGTTGTCCTTAGAAAAATATCGAAGTTTTAGATGGGGCCAGGAGGTGAAAGATGTGCAAGGCAAAGGACGTAGGGGGTTGTGTTTAATGTAGACCTGAGTAGGCCGGGCGTGGTGGCTCACACCTATAATCCCAGTACTTGGGAGGCAGAGGTCACGAGTTCGAGACCAGCTTGAGCAAGAGTGAGACCCCCTTCTCTAAAAAATAGCCGGGTGTTATGGCAGGTGCATGTAGTCCCAGCTACTTGGGAGGCTGAGGCAAGAGGATTGCTTGAGCCTAAGAGCTAAGATGCCACAACACTCTACCAAGGGTGACCGAGGTAGACTGTCTCAAAAAAAAAAAAAAATGTAAACTAGAGTTTGAGAAATAATAAACTAATAGAAAAAAATATTAGCTAACATTTAAAAAGTGTATCCCATATGCTAAATTCATTCAATCTTCACATAATACTATAAAGTAAATGCTAATATTATCCCCATTTGCCAGTTGAGGTCATGGGTACAATAGATTAAATGACTAACCCAACGTACTTAATACTAATATGAACTTAGTACTAGTATGAAACCAATACATAAGCAACTACTAGCCCACACAAAAGAAAACACAAGTATAGTTTACGAGGGGGATGGAGGAGGAGGCAGAGGGGAGGGGGGAAGGGAGGGTGATTGGTTGGGTCTCACCTAATGTGCACAATGTGAGGGTGTTCAGCACACTCCCAGGTAAAAAGCTCGACTACAATTTTAACCTTACCTTTATAATGAAAACAATGTAACCTAAACATTGTACTCTTATCTCAATCTGAAATTAAAAAAAGAAATGACTAACCAAATATAATACAGCATTGCTATAAGTGACACAGCTGGGATTCAAACCAGGCAGTCCAGTTCCTAAGTCCACACATTTTTTGTTTGTTTATTGTTTATTGTTCTTGTTTTTGTTTTCTGAGATGAGATCTCACTCTGGGCTAGAGTGCAGTGACATCTTCATAGCTCCCTACAGCCTCAAACTCCAGGGTTCAAATGATCCTCCGGCCTCAGCCTCCCAAAGAACGAGGATTATAGGCATGAGGCACCATGCCTGCCCCAAAGTCTACAATTGTGAGCATATACTTTTCTCCAATGGAAAGTTTCGGAAAAGAAAGGAAGAGAGGGAGGAAAAGGGGAGGAAAGGAAGCAATGAAAAGAGTCCCAGAGGAAAAGTTTGGCAGAAGCCAAAAGGGTGGGTCTGAATTCTGAAAATGAATCACAGGAGATACATACTCCTCGTGAAAAATCTTGTGGGTGCTAACATTAATTATGACATTAGTAATACTTAAACATTTAAATAGCAGTATAGACATGTCACCTCTAAATAGCAATTTCAAAATAATAACATGACAAATCACTACTGAGTAATCTGTGTAGTATTTGCACACCCATCCCTACACAGAGATCAAAGGTTATGGCTTAGAATGCTTAGATTTTTTGTCCTATAATTTTAACAGATGACTCCTGAAAAACTACATCTCCAGAAAACACAGTAATCTTTGACTCTTATTGGAGCCATACAAGAAAAGAAGTAACGTGAAACTGGGAGAAGGTGGCCAGAAGAAAACCATCCTCAAAATCATAAAGCCGAGATTAGATTTGATTAATAAATGTCAATAGATGTCATGTATTTTGTATTTTGGCTATTTGGCATTAAACTAATACAAAGTAGTAAAACATATATAACTTAATAATTTTATGAGTGAAAATGCCCAAATTAGAAACATTTTCACAAATTTAATTATTATTTAAATCATCAGTGTATTCATAGGATTTTTTTCAACCTGTCTCCCATATTCTCCATGTCATTGATTGAACATGAAAACTATTCATCACATAATACTATGCTAAAAACAAAAAGAAATCAGTTTTGGCACACAAAAAAGAGTAAAAAATACAGGTTTTTACTTCAGAGATGGAAATAACACAAGCAAAATTGTCTTGCCTTTGAATTGTGCAGATATTGTCTCAACTCTCCATTTTACATTCCTTATGTCAACCTGACCCCTAAAAAAGGTTTTAACTACGAAGCAGATTTAACACTTTAGCTGTTTACCATGCCTTAAATCTGACCATTTTGGAGCGTCTTCAAATGAGCCAGATGAGAAACTACTTAATTAGGATTTTAATTATTTTCTTGCATTCTGATAGTATCTGGGAGTCGCTGAGAAGCAGCTTGTTTCTGCAGTTTCTCAGCTGCTAACCCCGTTCCCCAAGGCGGTGTTTGTAGTAAATTCCCAGCTCCCAGGATCGCCAGATAGAAGCTGCACACTACACTACAGAGCAGGGAGGTGCCACAGCCCGCCTTCCTGAACTTTCCTCCCACCCCGAACTCCATCATCTCAGTGGGACACAACTGTCTCCTTTCGGTAGGATGAAATGAGTGTATTTTGGCTTCAGAATCCTGTTGTATCTTTGAACTTATCTGTGTTCCTACGGTGACTGAGTTCTGAATAATAAAGTGGGAGTCAGCTGGGGAAGATTGTAGCTCTTAAACAGAATCAGATGAATGTGCACGTGTGTATGTAGTTCACAACTTAGATATCAGTATTTTCAACCAAGAAATTGGTTTTAAAAGAGTAAGACAATGAACTTTATTATGAAAATTATCCCTAGTTTAAGATTTAACAAGAAAATTAAATAAATAAAATCCATATTAGTGTCCAGGGGTATCTCAATGTAGTGGTTCTCAGCCCGTGGGTTGCCGACCCCCAGGAACTGTATTAAAGGGTCGCAGCATTAGGAAGGTTGAGAACTCCTGGTTTACAGGTTTAGACATTCTATACTTTTGTTAAACTGTTATTTCTAAGCGAAATTCACTTAGGAATTACTGTGAAATAGGTTGTGTTCAAATAAAAATAAATAGAAGTTTAATTAACTCTTCTGGTTATAGCTGGTGATTTATTCTGGAGACGTTCTGTAACTTCTACTAGAAGACAGACTTTAGTTTGACGGACTTTAGTTTGAAGTCCTTTAATTCTACGCAAAATACTACTGAAATTTCTCAAGGGTCTTCATATTTGTACAATCAGGCTTGCTTCTGGAGGACAATTGTGGTTGGCAGAATTCTAAAGATGGCCCACCAAGATTCCTGTCCCTGGTTATTCAAACACTAATCCAGTTAATATTGTACTATCTAAAAGGATTTTGCAGACAAAAATCTTGATCAATGGGTATAAGTCAAATCTATCAAGTATAGAACACAAATGTCTTAACACTGTGATTAAGTAAATGAGATAAAAGCTATGTTAATTAGTAGGATGTAAGCACTCCAATTTGTACAATCAACACATGGAATCCCACAAAAGCATAAATGTATTCATGATCTATGTATATATGACTTAATAAAAAAATAAATAAATAAAAATAAAAAGTTGAAAACAAAAAAATAAAACATACTTGATGAGAACCTCAAAAAAAAAAAATCTTGATAAGGTATGAGTCCTTTAAAAGCAGAGTTTTCTGATGAGTAGCAGAACAAGATACCAGAGAAATCCAAAGCCTAAGACTTCAACGTGCCATTGCTAGCTTTGAAGGTGGAGGGGACCGGGGGGATCAGAGAAGGAGAGGCCTTTAGGGCCTGAGCTCAATTCTCAGCCAACAGCCAGGAGAAAACAGGGAATTCAGTCCTAAAGTCACAAGGAATTAAGTACTGCCAAAGATTTCATCACAAGGAAGTAGGTACTGCCAAAATTTCAATGAGCTTGAAAGCAAAATTTTGCCCAGAGTCTAGATAGGTGTTCAACATACTTCACGCCAAGTGAGAGACCCGAAATAGAAAACCCTAGTGCTGGGCGCAGTTGTGCGTGCCTATAGTTCCAGCTACTTGGGGGGCTGAGACAGGAGGATCGCTTGAGTCCAAGGGTTCTGGGCTGTGATGCGCTATAGCAATCAGGTGTCCGCACGAAGTTCAACATTAATATGGTGACCTCCTGGGAGGTGGGGAACACCAGGTTGCCTAAGGAGGGGTGAACCGGCCCAGGTCAGAAACGGAGCAGGTCAAAGCTCCTGTACTGATCAGTAATGGGATTGCACCTGTGAATAGCCACTGCACTCCAGCCTAGGCAACACAGTGAGACCCCATCTCTAAAAAGAAAGAAAGAAAGAAAACCCTACTGAGCTGCTGAGAGTCAAATGACCATAGGAATTATAAAACCAACTGAAGCAACATTTTGAAAGTGAATGGAGGTGAGCCAAGGTGGACTTGTCTTCTTTTCAACTTCTTATCCATTTCATCCAATCCATTTCTCCTTCAAATAGTGCTGCCCTGGGTCATGCTCAGCCAGCAGTGCTCTGCAGAGAGGCAGGCTCAACTGCATGTCCCTGTGGGTCTGCTCTGGAGAAAGGAAAGGCATGTGTGTGTAGCCTCCTTCATGCCACACCTCTTCATGTAAAGCAAAGTTGAAAAAGCAGCCAGTGCGTTGGTAAGTGTACCACACAGCATTCCATCAGGGAGCAGAATCACTGTGGAAGGAGGAATTTATTTATTTATTTTTTTTAATTTTTTTTATTAAATCATAACTGTATACAATGATATGATTATGGGGCATCATACACTCACTTCATAAACCATTTGACACATTTTTATCACAGTGGTTAACATAGCCTTTCCGGCGTTATCTCAGTTACTGTGCCAAAACATTTACATTCTACATTTACCAAGTTTCGCAAATACCCCTGTAATATGCACCACAGGTGTAATCCCACCGATTCCCCTCCCTCTACCCACCCACCCCCTTTCCCACTTCCCCCTATTGTTAAGTTGTAGCTGGGTTATAGCTTTCATGTGAGAGTCCCAAATTAGTTTCATAGTAGGGCTGTGTACATTGGGTATTTTTTCTTCCATTCTTGGGATACTTTACTAAGAAGAATATGTTCCAGCTCCATCCATGTAAACATGAAAGAGGTAAAGTCTCCATCTTTCTTTAAGGCTGCATAGTATTCCATGGTATACATATACCACAATTTATTAATCCATTCGTGGATCGATGGGCACTTGGGCTTTTTCCATGACTTAGCTATTATGAATTGGGCTGCAATAAACATTCTGGTACAAATATCTTTGTTATGTTGTGATTTTTGGTCTTCTGGGTATATGCCCAGCAGAGGAATTACAGGATTGAATGGCAGATCTATTTTTAGATCTCTGAGTGTTCTCCATATATCTTTCCAAAAGGAATGTATTAATTTGCATTCCCACCAGCAGTGCAGAAGTGTTCCCTTTTCTCCGCATCCACGCCAACATCTCTGGTCTTGAGATTTTGTGATATAGGCTAGTCTCATTGGAGTTAGATGATATCTCAAAGTAGTTTTGATTTGCATTTCTCTGATGATTAAAGATGATGAGCATTTTTTCATATGTCTGAAGGCCATGTGCCTGTCTTCTTCAGAGAAGTTTCTCTTCAAATCCCTTGCCCAGCCTGCGATGGGATCCCTTGTTTTTTTCTTGCTGATGCGTTTGAGTTCTCTGTGGATTCTGGTTATTAAACCTTTGTCAGAGTTATACCCTGCAAATATCTTCTCCCATTCTGAGGGCTGTCTGCTTGCTCTGCTTACTGTGTTCTTAGCTGTGCAGAAGCTTTTTAGTTTGATCAAGTCCCAGTAGTGTATTTTTGAAGCTGCTTCAATTGCCCGGGGGGTTCTCCTCATGAAATACTCACCCAGACCAATTTCTTCAAGGGTTTTCCCTGCATTCTCCTCTAGTATTTTTATAGTTTCATGTCTTAAGTTTAAATCTTTAATCCAATGAGAGTCTATCTTAGTTAATGGTGAAAGGTGTGGGTCCAATTTCAGTCTTCTGAAGGTTGCCAACCAGTTCACCCAGCACCATTTGTTAAATAGGGAATTTATTGCAGGAATGAGACCTTACACAATTCTGGGAGCTGATGAAGGATTTTGGAAGGATTTTGCCTCTGTATCTGCCCAAAGTCACGTCAGAGACAGAACAATGGTTCTCAAACTGGACCAGCAGTCAGGAAGATATAGCATATGTAACACAGGGAAGAAGGAAGGCAAACAGAAACCTGGGAGGACAAATGGGAGTCAGCGGATCGGCGACAACAGACACACACTGCAGTGGCTCCTGGTGCCCTGCCTAGCCTTTGGAATGTAACAGCTGTCTTCCAAATCTTCTGCAAATTTCTCTTGCCCCCAACTCTAACCCAGGACACACAGGTAGGGCGATTCAGGGGGGAATAGTTGCACCCTAGCTAAATTGATAGGGTACAAATCACCACCACAAGGTGGTCTCTGAGTGCTGTCAAAGCTCACACGGCTGAGAGAGATAGGCCTCCAGCCTTGTCTCCCATTTAGACCTCAAAAGAAAAATAATCTTATTATAGATTGACTGTCAACATGTATGCTTAAAAGTTAGACTGACCTTGTCTGGGGTCTTCAATCAAATTGTAAGTACGGAGCCCAGAGCTAAAGGAAAGAAGGCACAACAGCACCAAGGCTCTGGAGAACAGCCATCCCTTCCCGTCGGTGCAGTGGTCATAGCAAAGCAGCCTTCCTGGGCAGGATGTGTAGAGAACAAATAGTGGCAGGATACTAAAGTAGCTGAAGTTTTGGTTTAAAAACATGATCAGGGAGGGTGGTGAGCTGAAGGAGCACTTAAGGGGACACTTCTAAAAATGAAAAAGTTCAATAAAAGCTGAGAGAAACCTCATAGAACACCTCTCTTCATCCTCAATCTTGCCCAGATGGAAAGCACCTGGAAATTCATGGTACGCCTCGCAATATATTGTGAAATGCTGGTATACCTAATTTCGTATGAACTGAGAACAATTTAGCCAGAAGAAAATATAGCTATATTCTAAGTATGCAACGTGAAGTTCAAACCACAAACACGTATCAACGGTGGTTCTCAAACTTGCTCACATGGGAAGCATCTTTTCAGAATACCAGACATGTTGATATATTTTAATACCATGTGAACTGAAAACAGTTTTATTCAAGCATAATATGACTATATGAGTACAACATAGAAATACTACTATGAGCACACATATTCTCAAAACTCAAACAATGGGTTGTTTTCAAATATTTCAAATGAGAATCACCTACTGTTTTTCATATGTGATTTTATTCTCCTAGTCCAAATAGCCATAAGATGAAAAAAAAAAAAGACTAAAGAAAATTTTACACGTAAAGAACCTTAAATTGAGAAAAAGATGTCTGTTCAATATCATATTTTTTTGAGAATTAGGAAAAGCCAGGGCATTACCCCATTTCCATGTCTAAAAGTAGCACCCACACTCATCAAGGCTCATGTTTGAAAACCATCAGTCTAGACCAAACTCCTTAATATAGATAAGGAACCTGGCCCAGAGAGATTGTGACTTGTCTGAGGTCATATAAATAATTGGTGACAGATTTGAGACTAGAAATTGTGTCTCAACTCCTAATCCTGTGCTTTGTCCAGATTAGCCTTGATCTTAATTTAACCACCCACTGGGAAATCAGGTGGTTTCTTTTATGCAGGAGCTGAAGAAAGACTGATACCAGGGATTCCTGGACAGACTCCGCTAGTAGTGCACCCAGCTTCAAGCTTAAAAACGTTCTTCAGATTCCAGAGAAATAGACTAAGCACAACTGTTAAACTGCATTCAACCCCCTGCTACTCCCCAGAATCACAGAGAAGTCATTGAAGGAATATGGTAACAGGAAAACACCCTTGATATATGTCAGCTGTAGAGAGAAGGAAAGGGGCACCATCTATGTGACAAAAAGTACACAACAATCTCTCTAGGAAACACAGCAGAATAATCAGCTTAATGGGAGAGATGGAACGTGTTATAACATGTAAAGTAGAAGAGACCAGAACAAAGTCCTATTAAGACCCATTGTCTGGCCCCTCACAGGAAACATTAGCCAGTTCTTACCCTAATAAGTTGAGATGTTATAATGCGTAGTATTTTGACCAGGAAGGCAAGTAAGTTTTACCTCATCCTTTAATTCTAATCATTTCTGAAGTGGCCCCTGTGGCTCATTCTGTTGGGGAGGTGTGATAGTTAATTTTATCTGTGAATTTGACTGGATCACAAGATGCCCAGATATCTGGTTAAACATAATTTTGGTCTGTGAGAGCGTTTCTAGAATAGGTTCACATTTAAACTGGTAGAATGAATAAAGCAGATTGATTGCCCTTCCTCAAGTGCATAGGCATTACCTAATCCAGTGCTTTTCAACCTTTTTTTTTAATCTCATGGCACACTTGAACCTACAGTTAAACTTCCACAGTACACTTAAATTATGTTGATCCAAAAAATAGTAAAAAAAAAAAAAAAAATATATATATATATATATATATATACTTACTGTGCTTTGAACATCTTTTGAAAATAATTTAATTAATGGTCCTTAAAATTTTCAAGGCACACCAGTGTTCCACAGCACACCACTTGAAAATCACGGACCTAATCCCTGCAGGACCTCAATAGGACAAAAGTGTGGAGAAAGGGAGGATTCATTGGCTCTCTGCCTAACTGCGTGAGCTGGAGCATTGAGCTCCTGCTCTTGGTGCTCCTGGCTCTCTCAGGCCTTCAGATTTAGACTGGGACCTATATGCTCTGCTCTCCAGCTCTCAGGACTTCAAACTACACCACTGTCTTCACTGGGTCTCCAGCTAGCAGAGGTAGATCATGGGACTTCTCGGCCTTCATAATCGCATGAGGGAGAGGGAGAGAGAGCGAGAGAATGAGAATATGATAAGGAGTCTCTTACTGGCTTTGTTTCCCTGGAGCATCCTGACTAATACAAGTCCCAGGAAAACTGTGCTGCTTTCAATTAGGGATTTTTACCATGTATGCAGAGATACACCCTGCACACTTACTATGTATTTACTACACTTTAGATCATCAGGAAAGACTGTGGCATTGTTTACAGATCACATTTTCTGAAGTCTACTCTTTTCACACTTCCTAAAAGTTTTCTTAGCTGTGGTCACACCATGGTTATGTGTATTTTCATATTTATGTCCTGTCCATGCACCACGGTTGCACACGATTGTTAATGTTGAATAATTATGCTCCAATGTTATTTGCTGATGATTCTACTAGTTGTATAACTTTGGAGAAACTACTGAACCTTCCTATGCCTCAGCTTTCTCTTCTATAGAATGGGGATAATTACAGATTCTACTTCATAGAGCTGATGGAAGTATTAAATGAATTAATCCAGGTAAAGCACTGATTACAGAACTGGCAATGATAGTCTGCAGTAAGTGTGAGCCATTTTTACTATTATTACTTTCATTATCTCCCTCTATATATGAGGAAAAAGAGAGTATGCAATTTACCCAAGGTCTTATTATTAGAGAAGGACAGAATTGGAATTTGTCTAAGCATTTAATACAGTTCTCTATGGGTGGTAAAAGTAAAGGTGTTTTTTTTTTTTTTTTCTTTTTTGTGCTTTTCTGTATTTCCTAAATGTTATATAGTGGACATGCAGGACATGCAATCAGGAAATTACACATGTCATAGACATGACTTAAAAAATAAAAACATACATCTACCCAGAAGGAAAAAATATAATTTTATCTTAAGGACATCAGTACTAAATTGTTTATTGTAGCTCAATTTGTAATCTGCAAGATGTTGAAACAACCTAAATTCCCATCAGCTCAGGAACAGATGAACAAATTGTGGTACATGTAAACCATGGAATACTATTCAGCCATAAAAAAGATGACTTCACATCTTTTGTATTATCCTGGATGGAGCTGAAACACATTCTTCCTAGTGAAGTATCACAAGAATGGAAAAGCAATTATTCAATGTACTCAATGCTAATATGAAGCCAATAGACAATCTAATGCATTCCCACGTAGGAGAAAAACTCATTTCAATTCAAGTTGAGGGATGAAGAAGTGGGGGGTGCTTCCACTGAATGGGCATGGTGCAGGTGTTTGGCACAACTTTTGAGTGGACATAACCACAAGAGGGACTTTATCTAACAAAATCAAATATTTTGATCTGGTTGTTTATACATTCACATTAACCTGAAATTAAAATAAATAAATAAATAAAATGTAGGCTGGGCACAGGCCCATGCCTATAATCCTTGCACTTTGGGAAGGCGAGCAGATCACTAGGCCAGGAGTCTGAGACTAGCCTGAGTAAGAGTGATATTCTGTCTCTACAAACAATAGAAAGAGTCGCTCCAGGTGGAGGGCTGAGAGACAGGGAGGTTTTCTCTCACTTTACCTCTTGCCAGGTTTCTTTATGGCTCAACCCCAAGTCCTAATTTCACAACTTATCCTACCAGGAACAGTTGTTGAGGGCTGGTGGTGCCTGCTTTTTTCAGTCTTGTGAAGATTCCCCATTGCTGCCCAGCTTTGAGTTCCCCATTAAGTCCAGAGTGTCGGATAAGGATGTGTGTGTGAGAGAAAGATGCACAGTACTATGGAGACATGGTAAATGTTTCACCTGGAGACCCAGACAATCACAACCTTGTTTCAGCATGAACCCCTTGGATACATGTATTCGGGAGCTGTCCCCTCAAAAATGAAATTGAGAAGCTTCCTCAGTGATCAACTTGGAGCCAGTCTTGTGCTATGCTGGATTTCCACCCTTTTCCTTGCAGATATTAATATCATCTCATCTGTTCTAACCTCCCCTGTGTTGAAAAGGAAGCAAAAAGAACAAAGAAAAGGGAGAGATTAAAGATGGCGGCCGAGTAACAGCTTCCTTGCAACTGGGAACAGTGAGTCTGGGGAGACAAGACTCCAGGCATCTCTGGCTGGTGGGAACTGCCTATAATCATCCCTTTGAGGATACAGGGAGCCAGCAAGGGACTTCTGGACCCCAAGAGGAGGACAAAAACAGTGGAAAACTGGCAAGTGGTTGCGTGTGTTCGATCGACCTAATCACACCGGCAATCGTTAAGTACAAGTAGCAGTGAGACTGCAAACCGGAAAGGCCTTACCTGTGAACTGTTTCAGTGTTCTTGGACTTGGCACTCAGTTGAACTGCCTTGGGGAGAGCTTGAGCAGGAGTGTGGAGAACTTTGGGCATTGTCTGGGGCCCCAGACTGAGCCACTGAGCTGGGCGCAGGAAGCCATTGTGAAAGAACTGCCCCGGCAAGCTCCGCCCTCAGGGTCTCAGAGCAAGGATTGGGCCGGTCAAAGTAACCTACTGACTGAGCAGCCTAAAGCCAGGGACTGAGCTGCCTTGCAGCCTTAATCCTTAGGGGCAGAGTGAGACGGTTTTGGCACACTGGAGCCTTGGGCTGTTGCCCTGGGTAGAGTGCCGTGACGTCACAGCTCATAGCAACCTCAAACTCCTGGGCTTGGCACCACGACCCTCATATTCTCATCTGATATTTGACAAAGTGGATAAAAACGTACACTGGGGAAAAGAGTCTCTATTCATTTAATAAATGGTGCTGGGAAAACTAAATAGCCACATGGAAAAACTGAAACAGGATCTGCACTTCTCCCCACTTATAAAAGTTAATTCACAGTGGATTTTTTTTAAATCATGTTTTATTTTTTTATGTATGTATTTTATTTATTTATTTATTTATTTATTTTGCAGTTTTTGGCCAGGGTCGGGTTTGAACCTGCCACCTCCCGTATATGGGGCTGGTGCCCTTACTCCTTGAACTACAGGCACCCCCACCCACCACCACAGTGGATTAAAGTCTTTTTGTATGTAGGCATTTACTACTTTAAATTTTTCTCTTTTAATTTCTTCATAGACTCACTGATTGTTCAGGATCACGTGATTTAATTTCCACATTTTGTGAATTTTCTAACATTTCTGATTCTAGCGTTATATTTATCAGAAAGGATATTTGATATTCTTGTAATCTTCTTAAACTGAGGCTTGTTGTCTGCCTTAAAATGTAATTTATACCAAATAATTTTCTGTGTGCACTTGAAAATAATCTACATTCGGTTTCTGTTACATGGAATGTTCCATACATGTCTGGTAGGTCTATTTGGTGTAAAATGTTCAAATCCAGTGTTATCTTATTAATTTTCTGTCTAGATGATCTTTTCATTGTTTAAAGTGGGGTATTAAAGTCCCTTTTATTATTTTATCACAATATAACACTTTCTTTGTATCTTTTAATATGTGTTTTATATATTGAGATATTCTGATGTTGGGTCCACATATATTTACAATTATTAATTCTGTTAATAAATTGATACCTTCTTTATGCATTTTTATGTTTTTTGTCTTATGATACATTTTTTCTTATATAGGTCTAGGTATCCCTACTCTTTTTTGGTTTCTATTGGCTCAGAATACCTTTTTTCTTTCCTTCACTTTCAGTTTGTATATGCCCTTATACATGAAGTCACTGTTTTATAAGCAGCATATCGTTGGATATTGTTTCATTGATTTATTAGATTTGCTTTAATCCATTCATTCATTCTTCATCTTTTTATTGAAGAGTTTAGTCTATTCATTTTTTTTATTATTAAATCATAGCTGTGTACGTTAATGCAATCATGGGGTACAATGTTCTGATTTTTTTCTTTTTTTTTTATTGTTGGGGATTCATTGAGGGTACAATAAGCCAGGTTACACTGATTGCAATTGTTAGGTAAAGTCCCTCTTGCAGTCATGTCTTGCCCCCATAAAGTGTGACACACACCAAGGCCCCACCCAACCAATGTTCTGGTTTTATACACAACTGTGACATATAAAGATTTGCTGCTGTCATTTTGTTAGTTGTTTTTTGGTTGTTCTGTTCATACTTTGCTTCTTTCTTCCGTTCTTGCTGTCTTCCTTTGTGGTTTGGTGGTTTTCTATTATGGTATGCTTTGAATCCTTCGTGTGTGTGTTGCACTTGTACTCAAGATTTTTGTTTTGCAGTTATGTAGTTTACATAGACCGTTATATTTGCAACTTCATATTTCAAGCTGATAACAACCTTTGATTGTATACAGCAATGTTATACTTTTATTCCTTTTCCCCCAATTTCATGTTTTTGATTTTAGAATTGACATTATTTTGTGATGTGTATCCCATGACAATTTATTTTAGGTATAGTAGCTCTTAATTATTTTTAATGTTTTAGCTAAAAGTACAATCGCCTGAAACACCATCTTTATAGTTTTGCAGTATTCTGAATATGGTTCAACTTCCCACTTTGCTAAGACAACTATATGGTTTAAATTTGGGGGTGGGCTATAACGTTGGCTGGTACCTCTGACTGAATGTCACATCTGGCAGGAATACATAGGTACCCCTCATTCACATGGTGGTCACTGTGACCTCTGCCTTCTTTCCTTGTTCCTACTTGACCCCAGGTGGGTCACCTACGTGATCTCACCTAGGATTCCTTATGAGATGAGATTGGAAGGAGCTTTTGGGAATGTGTCTCATAATGCTTGGTAAGTACAATGACTACCTCTATTTTTTTTCCCTGTGTAAATAATGGGTCTAAGGACATTTTCTCTGTCTATTATTTTGCCAAATTAGGGAGGGAGAAGGTCATCATTATTCTTCTTGTTCTTCTAGTTTGAATCTTACTAAATTCCATGGAACACACTAGTGTCTCAGGCTTGTTTCCAAGTATCGACGTTTTCAGAAATATGTTCTGGTCTATGGATATTTGCTAGTTAACCTTTCTCCAGGGGAAAGGGTGGCACCTAGAAATTAAGATGTTATCATCTTCCTAATGTAACCTCCTTATTTATTT
This sequence comes from Nycticebus coucang, assembly GCF_027406575.1. NCBI lineage: Eukaryota > Metazoa > Chordata > Mammalia > Primates > Lorisidae > Nycticebus > Nycticebus coucang. The sequence goes on along the minus strand of NC_069787.1, from coordinate 50,249,315 downwards.
TATTTCTAAGATAAATTTATGTAAGCTTCAATCACTATTTTCCTATGTAAATAATAAACACAATATGAAAATATAGCCTTTCAGTTTTTGATTAAAGATAAAGGGTTTATGAATTCGGGCTGTAAATTAAGTTTAGAAGGATATTTGGCATTTGCATAGTCTATGATACTTACAAACATACTTCAACCCATTAAAATAATTCATTTGTTGTAATGTAATAATTTAAGAAATTTTTGACAGGAGGAAAAAAATGAAGTCAGGCAAATTTACTTTCTCAATACTATATAGGATATAAAATTTACTTAAGAAACTAATTTAAACACAAGGCAAGTACATTGATTTTTCCAGACATTTTCTTTACCGCAAGCTGAGTATGTATTTAATCTTTTATATTCATTCTTCTCAATTAAGCAGCATAATTTGTTAAGTTTGTAATACAAGCATTATAGTTTTTGGTGCTAAATTATAAGTAGAGGATTGAATCAGTGTCCATGACATCTATGGTGATAGATGGTGCAATATAAAAATTCAAATAGTGATATCATAGAGTAGAAGGCAGGCCCACTGGCAAACCTGTTGTCTCCCCTTGGACACAAGGCTAAGTGGAGTTTTCATACCTGCTTAGTCTGGTTGGGGTTACACAACCAGGTCTAGATGTTAAAATGTAATCATAAGTGTGACACATGCTACCACTGCTTAAAGAATTTAAGAGAAGGTATGACTTTACCATTTTCTCTCCCTTGCCTATCAACAAGATAGATGTCAATTTCTAAAATAAATTTGGCAGTTATATGTTGAAGATGATAGAGTCTCTACAAATCCCCTCTGATTTGCATTAGACTGTGATTTGAGCCAAAAATGAATATGCAGAGGCTGCCAAAAAACTGTATGTACATTTTAAGGAAGAAAAAAAATTTGTATTAAAATTACAATACTCAAGTCATGCTTGCTTAACTTCTGCAATTACAAGAGACATAAGATACAATATATAAGATAGCAAAGAAAAAAGAAAATAGTGACTAATTCTCACATAAATTGTATTTAATTTTGACCAAAGTATATTAATTTTTAATTCAACTTGTTAATATGTTGTTAAGGATTTTGCATCCTCATTTATAAGTGACATATGTTTGTAATTTTCCCTTTATGATAATATATTTTCTCCAATTTTCATATCAGGTGTACCCAGATCAAGTAGTATGATTTTGAAGTATTTCTTATTTTTCTATTGTCTATAAGATTTGGCATGATCTGTTTTTCAAAATTATATTTTACTTTTATTTATAAATATTAGTTGTCTATTTTTTGATACTTAAAAAAATAAGAAGTTAACTGATGACTCCATATTGAATCTCAGAGTCAAAGCATTCTATAATAGACAGATATTCTATAATAGACATATAATAGACTCTTATTTGACAATGTGAATGTTACTTTCTTTGCATTATTATTATTATTATTGCTTAATATTTCTATGTAGCAATTGTCTGATTCCTTTTCTGAATGTATTTATGTTCGTTTGTTCTTTACGAGGTTTTTGTTTCTAGTCCTTATCGTAAACATTGTTATTGTTATTAAATTTAAAGCCTTTTTAATTTTGCGAAGGCAAAAATTTGGAAACCTAATAAACACATGTACATGTAAAAAAATATATAAAAAAGCAAACATTATGAATATATAGTGACTATTACAATTAAATATTGCTTTTTTGTCATTTGTTAAAATGTGTATACATTTATTGGCCCCCTCTATACTCTATTAAACCACTAGTATTGGGGAATGATTTAATGTAGCTGCTGGCTACCCTGACTAATTCTTCAATTTACTTTGCTAAGTACCTGGGGCTACAGGAGAGAACAAGACAGATTAAGAGTCTTCATTCTCAAAGTAAAAGTACACATTGTGTGGGAGACATAAACACATATTTAAATTATGCCAATAGTCATCGATTATGGCTTGAACTATGGAATGAACAAACCATGTTATATGACTGACTAATGGAAGGCTCTTTTGGATGGAGTAGTCAGGGCATGCCTGGAGAAGGAGGATAAAAGGAATCACTAAGCCAAAAACATGTAGACAAGAGGGCTCTTAAAACAGAAAAGAGCGGGCACAAAAATGCTGTATCTGGAAGAATAGAAATTAAGAAAGAGTTGCATGGCTTAATGCCTGTGGCTCAGTGAGTAGGGCGCTGGCCCCATATACCGAGGGTGGTGGGTTCAAACACAGCCCCGGCTGAACTGCAACCAAAAAATAGCCGGGCGTTGTGGCGGGCGCCTGTAGTCCCAGCTGCTTGGGAGGCTGAGGCAGGAGAATCGCAGAAGCCCAAGAGCTAGAGGTTGCTGTTAGTCTTGTGACATCATGGCACTCTACCGAAGGCGGTAAAGTGAGACTCTGTCTCTACAAAAAAAAAAAAATAATAATAATAATAAATAAATAAAAGAAATTAAGAGAGAGTCTCATGGCTTTAAACACAGGAAGAGGGGATTGACTGGTTTAGATTGGAAGAGTGGGCAGTGGCTTGCTCATGTAGGATTTGGGTACTGGGCATTTATTCACTTTAACATTTGTCCTAAATGTGATAGAAATACATAGAAGAGTTGTAAGTAATGAAACAATAACAACTTAGTTTAATTTAAATGAGTTAACATGTAGAAAGTGTGTAGCTCAGTTAAGAATTATATGCAGAAGAAAAAAGTCATTTTATTATAAGGACATATGCACTAGATTGTTTATCGCAGCTCAATTTACAGTTGCCAAGATGTAGAAACAACCTAAATACCCATCAATTCAGGAATAGATTCACAAACAGTGGTATACGCATACCATGGAATATCATTCAGCCATGAAAATGATAGTGACTTCACATCTTTTGTATTAACCTGGATGGAGTTGAAGCACAGTCTTATCAGCAAAGTATCACAAGAATGGAAATGCATAGCTGGGCATTGTGTGTGTGTGTGTGGGGGGGGACCTGTAGTCCCAGATACTCAGGAGGCTGAGGCAAGAAAATCACTTGAGCCCAAGAGTCTGAGGTTGCTGTGAGCTATGATGCCAGGGCACTCTACTAAGGGCATCAAAGTGAGACTCTGTCTCAAAAAAAAAAAAAAATGGAAAAGCAAATATCCAATATACTCAATACGAATTTATGCCCACATAGGAGAAAAACTCATTTCAATTCAAGTTGGGGGGGGAATGAGGGAGGGTGGAGAAGGGGTGTGGGGTGCTCCCACTGAATGAGCACAATGTGGGGGTGTATGGGGCATGTTTGGGTGCAGGTCAGAACCATAAGAGGGACTCTACCTAACAAATTCAAATATTGTGATTTAGTTGTTTTACCCTCGTGTTAACCTGAAATAAATAAATAAATAAATACATAAAGTGTTGAAAGTTAAAAAAAAAAAAAGTAACATCCCACAGTAGGCCACCTTTACTATGGTAAGCCTCTTAGAGTTCATAAGTTTGCCTGTTGGAGACTTCCGATTTTCCAGATAAGAGAAAGCTCTTACTATTCATGGATGTATCCAAAAAAAGAGAGAGACAGAGGGAGAGAAAGAACTATGTACAAGTTAATGATCATAGTAGTAAGTCTTATCTCTGTAAAATATAGCACTGGATACTGCCATTAAGAAGCCATTATGGTGGCCCAGATTATGATGGTGTCTTGACCTAAGGTGATGGAGGAGGACTAGAACAAAGTGGACGGATTCCAAATAGAGCGTGGCAGTGGATGTGGGAGTAAATATAAAAGGCATAAATGTCTGCTAGATTTCTGGTATTAGAAAAGATGCCAGGGAATGGTGGTAATTGGGGGGGAGTGAAGTAGAAACAGAGGGGAGTCAAAGACTCCACTGGAGACATATTCATGGAGATGCCAGAGAGATACACAAATGAAGAGTCAAGCAGTTGGGGATGTTTGAATCTGGAGCTCAGAGGGGAGGGACAGAGGTGGAGGCATTTACATAAAACATTAGTAGATGGGTGACCTTAAAGTCTAGAGTTAAATTGAAGTTACTGTGTAAAGCATATGGACAGAAAATAATGTAGGCCAAGCCCTAGCCATTAAAAAGAGAAGACTTAGAGTTCTGGAATAAGAGGAGAAGCAAATATTAAAACCAAACTCCATCCTTCAGTTCCTGCCTATATGAATTCTGCCTACTGTGTGCTCCTGAAACAGGCTACTCACCTTCTGTCTACGCCATGCCCTGTCCTCAACTCCTTACCCACTCATGCCTGCTGGTTTTTAGGCATTCCCTGGGTATTTACAGAACTCTTTCAACCTTTCTCTGTTCTTCAGGGTCTTCTCTTTCTTCTTCTTTCTCTTGACTGTCCTGTTTTCTGTTCTCCAAGTAACATCCAAGAGGAAGTCAGTCTTCTTATTTGGCTGAGTTAATTGCATTGGTCTAATTAGGGGAGAGCTCTTTGTGACTGTCCACTGTGTGAGCCATCAGCCAGTGTGTGGATGCTGACCATCCCATCGTAATCAGTGGTCATTTCTGAATTACAGTATAGAGTAGCCCAGGGCTACTTAACTTAGTTATACTAACTAAGTATAGTACCTTCTGACTGAGCAAATGAACCCCTCAGCTAAAGGACACTTTAAACATAGCAAGGAAGTGACAAGTCTAGTTAAATAAATACTGAATCAATTAGAGATGAGCCTCCATTCCATCTGTACCATATCGCAGCTCTTAGACTTTTTCTATCCTCTTTCCATCATTCTGAGGAGGGATTACCAAGCATCTTCCAAAAGCCTTTGGAGAGACATGGAAAGCGATCACAGCTAAAATGTGCATCAGGATATTGGAAATGGGAATCTGCAAGGAAATTAACAAAGCTTCATCATTTTTGTCAAACTTTCTGGTCTCCCACAGATATTCACAATTTCTGTCCCCATGGCCTGTATAAAATGGAGAAATGAAGGCAGGAGTGTACAAAGAAAAATAAGTATGACCCCATTGGTGAGGTGGGAGAAATTGCTCTCACTGTTTTTTAACCATAAAGCTTTTAGTTTGCTTTATTTCTATTTGCATTCTTATTGCTATTAATATTTATTATTGATGTCCTCTGTTTTGGAAAGCTTCATCCAAAATGCTTCCAAAAAACAAAATTTACTTAGAGATATTGATAATTTTGTTTTCTTGATTTTAGAAGAATAGTGACTCAAAAATTATCTTGTATCAGGACAATTATGTTTATAAAGCCAGTAACTATCATTATATGATCATGATATTTAGATGCTACTTCATGTTCCCACATCATTGTGTGGAGAGAAAAATAATACATTATTGCACTTCTGGTTAGAGTTGGTAGTTTCTCCTTTAGAAAATTATTTTACAAATTCCCTCTTTGGAAAGCTATTTTACAATTTTGCTCAAAACCAAGTCTTTAGACTTGCTGCCAGCAAATCATAACCTGTTGTTAAGAATTAACTTTTTATCATTTATTCTCCAACAATGGTGTCATATTAACATTAGGTTCAGAAAAACAACATTTTTATCACTTTATATCCTTGCACTGTTGGGATGACAAGGAAATTAACCAAAGTGGTAAGTAAAATAGTTACATTGCCGGACCCTAAACAAAGAATAATGTTATCTCTCTTGGCATGTGTGCTCTGTTGTTCTGGACATCTATTAATATTTATTCCCAACTATCTGATAGTTTCAGCGTACTTTGAATGCTCATTTAGTATTCACATATTGTACATTTATCATATGATAAATGTACTACAGGTACATGTTAAAATCAATACGACTTTCAATGAAATAAACTATCTGCAGGTCTCATTCAGAAGCTTTGGTTTTACAGATTGTCAATTTAAGAGGAAAAATTCAGACTGTTTGTGGTTTTATGAATGTCATAAATTTCACAGGGAAGAACTATTCAAGTACCGCTGCCCGCAGAGTTAATGGTCTGCCTACTTGTTAACTCCTGCAGAGCCAACCCTACAGACTCCACGTTACTGTGTTCACAGAGTGGGTCTTTACAGAACATGCAAGCACACCTTGAGTTCTTGCTGTGGGCAGCCTTGTACTACAATGGCTCTGCTTTTGGCTCAAACAAAAGACACTGCTATGAGGAAAAGCAGTAAGAGGCAGGGGATCATGCAGTTTGAGCCAAAGCTCTCTGGATGGTGGTCATGCTGAGTGGGGGTGGGTGGTGGTTTTATTGTTTTCCCATTATTCCATTATAACAAAACTCCTTCTTTTCATTTGGGAACCACTTTTCCACAGCTTAGTCATGTGGTCTGTGTGTGATTGAGCCCAGCGTCCCCCACTAGCTTCCCAGGTAGCCATGTGACTCAATACTGGCCAAATAGAGCACCCCACCGCCACATCCACAGCCATTAACACTGGGTGCTTAATTCAAGCAAAACTATTGAGAAGCTAGAGAATGGAAGGGTTGCTTCTGTTTCATTTTGTTTTGTTTTGTGAATTTGTTAAGAAATAAGCTGAATCTCTGCTGAAATCACCAGCTCTAAGAATCACTTAAATTCAAGAGGGAGTGGAGACCGCCTTCATTACCACAGGGATTAAAAGTATCTGAAACAATGAAGACAAGATGGAGGAAAATGGATTTGAGAAAGAGGCCAAGATGAAGTTCTGTGACAAAGTTGAAATTCCAAAACCCGAAGTGCCTCCCCACCATCATGCCCTGTACTGTGTGAGCTTATGTGAGTTTTGCTGTCACCTGCTGTTGAATGAAGCCTCCTCACTCACGCAGGCACAGTTTGCTATCTCAACTTGACACAAGATTGAACCAAGAGCAGAGTTTTTTGTCTTCAGTTTTAGATGTTTTTAAATTTCAAAATAGTTCCATATTTATAAAATTTGCAATAATAAAAAATAACAATAAAGGGAAATCATATACAGTTTCCTCCGATTTAACGTTTGTTAACATTTTAGCTCATTCACTTGGTTTTCTCTTCTCTCTCTCTCCCTTTCTTTTCCTTGTGTCTCTAACACACACACATAAATAATTTGTATTATTTCAGGGTAAGTTACATATGTAGCTGTGGCCCTTTATCTCTAATGCCTCAGTGAGCACTTACTAAGAATGGAGATATTCTCAAAATTATCACATTATAGTACAGTTATCAACTTTCCACATTTACCTGACTACATCCATTTATGTAATTGATAGCCATTTCTTAGGCTCCCCACTATTGTCCATTATAGAATAATTCCACCCTCTCCTACAAAAGCCAGGATAGAATTAGGTATTATACTATTTTGCTATGTCTCTTTAGACTCCATTAGCCTGGCTGGGCTCAGTGGCTCATGACTCTACTCCTAGCAGTCTGATAGGCAGAGGCAGATTGATCACCTGAGCTTAGGAGTTTGAGACCAGCCTAAGCAAGAGCCATACCCATCTCTACTAAAAATAGAAAAATAGCCAGACATTGTGACAGGCGCCTGTAGTCCCAGCTACTTGGGAGGCTGAGGCAGGAGGATCACTTGAACCCAAGAGTTTGAGGTTACTGTGAGCTATGACAGTACAGCACTCTAGCCTGGGCAACAAAGTGAGACTCTATCTCCAAAAAAATAAAAATAAAAAGATTCCTTCAGCCTGAAACAGTTGCATGGCCTTTGTTATTTTTGTAACATTCACTTTTTTTTTTGTAACAGTATAGTCTACCTTCTTCCTTTTTATTGTAATCAAAAATTTCTCAGTTTTGTTTGCCTGACATGTCTTGTGGTTAGATTTGAGTTTTCACATTTGGGCTGGCATAGTATGTGGGGCTACTGCACCTTCTCAAGGAATCATATCCATCACCTCTGAGCCGCACAGCTTGCAACTGAGACTCACTCTTTTTCTTTCTTTCTTTTTTTTTTTTTGCAGTTTTTGGCTGGAGCTGTGTTTGAACCTGTCACCTCCCGCATATGTGGCTGGTGCCCTACTCCTTTTGGGCCCCAGGCACCGCCCCGAGACTCACTCTTGATGGTAACATTGATTACCCAACAAGAAGGTATTTACTGATTTCTCCAGTACATACTTTTGTGGTACCTTACTTGTAATAATAAAAGACACTTTCAGACAATGAAGATCTTCTGCCTCTAATTAAATGTTCTCATACTTTTACATATAAGTAAATTATTTCTGCAATTAAACTTTTTACTTTAGGATGATTATAGATTAACATGCAACAGCAAGAGATCCTATGCACCTTTTCCCCGCGTTTTCCCAGTAGTAACATCTTTCAAAATCATAGTATTTTAAAATAAAATAGTATTTCAAAGTAAAACAATAGGATATTGGAATTCATATTCTAAAGACACAAGGCATTTCCATCACTACAAATGACTTCTCACATTGCGTTTTTGATTTTGCTTCCATCACCACATTCCCTTAACTTCTGGAAATACTAACCTGTTCCCTATTTATATAATTGTATCATTTCAAGAATGTTGTGTAAGTGGAAACATACACAGTAGAACCTGCACAGTTGACCACCTCCCTCCAATGGCCACCTCCTTAAGTTGACCTAATGTTCATAGACTGGATGTGCAGGACACATACATGTCAAGAGGTTTGGTTCCTTCGGTTGACCACCTCTGTATGTTGACCAGTTTGTTATCCCTTGAGAGGTCAACTTACAAAAGTTCTGCTGCTATAAGGTATCCTTTTGGGATGTACATTCTACTTAGAATAATTCATATGGCAGTGTATTTTATAACACGGATATACCATAGTTTGTTTAACCATTTCCCCACTGAAGGATGTCTGAGATGTTTCTGGTTGTTTGCTAGTATGTGGCTGCGATAGCCTTTCATATTCAAATATTTATGTGAACATTCCTGAGATGAATGCTCAGGAATGTAATTGCTGGGTCATATGGTAGTTTGTACACTTTTTAAATAAATTGTCAAACTGTTTTGAGAGTGGCATTCCATTTTATGTTCTCACCAGAAATATGTGGCATTTTCTCTGCTTTCCCACTAACATTTGACATGGTCACTATTTTGATCGTAGTCACTCTCATAAGTGGGTAGTGATATCTCATTGTGGTTTTAATTTGCATTTCCCTGATGACTAACGGTGTTGAACATTTTCTCTTGTGTTTCTTTTCTTTTTTTTTGGCTGGGGCTGGGTTTGAACCTGCACCTCTGGTATATGGGGCCGGCGCCCCGCTCCTTTGAAACACAGACGCCACCCCTCTTGTGTTTATTTTCTATCTGTGAATCTTCACCAGTAAAATGTCTCTGCCTGTCTTTTGCCGTGCTCTCATTATATTGTTAGTTTTTACTACTGGGTTTTGAGAGTCCTTTATATACATGTGTTCTAAATATTAGTCATTTGTTGAATATGAGACTTGTAAATCTTTTCTCTCATTTTGCAACTTGTCTTTTTATCTCTGAAAGGGAGTTTCATAGGGCAAAATAATTTTGATGAAATTCATTTTATCAATGTTTTCTTTTTTCTCCTGTGAGTCATGTTTTTGATGTGAAGAACTGTATACCTAGGTCACACCATGAAGAATCCCTCTATATTTTCTCATAAATGTTTTATTATTTCATATTTTACATTTAAGATTACAGTTTATTATTGATTTATATAAAATTTATTGTGATGACGTAACATAAATTTGCTATCATAACAATTTTAAGTGTGTAATTCAGTAGTGTTAAGTATATTTACATCATTGTGAAATAGATCTCCAAAACTTCTTCATTTTGCAAATCAGAAACTCTGTATCATGGAACTACTCTGTCTCTGTATCCCCTAACCCTTGGAAACCACAATTCTATTTCTTGGTTAGCTTTAAATGCCTCATAATTATGAAATCATATAGTATTTGTCTTTTAACACAAAAGATGGGTTTATTTCACTTAACATGATGCCTTTTGTTTTCCTTTTTGTATAAGCTGTGAGACTTGAACAGAGGTGATTTTATTTATGTATTTATTATTTTTGCCTATGACTGTTCAACTAAACCTGTTGCATTTGTTGAATGGCTGTCTTTCCTGCATTTTCTCACCTTAGACAAACATTAGTAGGGCTTATTTAAATAGATTTACGTCTGGATTGTGGATTTGACATTCATAAAATACAACGGGGTACGGGTTATTTGTTTGTTTGTTTGTACTGTTTTAGTCTCATTTTTGTCTCAGGATAATTTGAGCTCCATAAAATGAACTGGCAAATGTCCCTTCTGTTTTCTGGACAAGATTGTGAATAATGGGTGTTAATTATGCTTTAAAGAACATTTTAGGGTGAGTTTTTAAATTATAAATTCAATGAACTTAGTAGTTGTAAATGTGTTCAAATCATGTGTTTCATACTGAGTGAGTTATAGTAGTTTGTGTTTTTTGCGGAAATGGTCTTTTTCATTTAAGATTTCAAATCTATGCATGTGGAATTATTTGTAGTACTCTGTCCTAATCTTTTTAATATTTGTGGCTTCTGTAGAGATATCCTCTATTTTATTTCTGATATTAATAAGTCAAGATTTGTGTCTTCTTTTCTTCTTTTCTTTTTTTTTGTTAGTCATTTTAGAGGTTTTCCAATTTTATTCATATTTTCAGAAAATCAGTTCTTTATTCTATTGAATTCTGCTATCCTTTCTGTTTACAATTTCATTGATTTCCGCACTGAGTTTTCTCCTGTCCTGCCTTCTGCTTATTTCGGCTATTCTAGGTCTGTGAGGTGATTACTTAGATTATTGATTTGAAACTTTTTCTCTTTTTCCAATATATACATTTAGTATTATAAACTATGTTTCACAAACTCTTTTAATTGTTGTATTTAAACAAGTTTCATTTCACGTCCTGGGATTCAGAACACAACACTCCAACTTGAAGGCCACAGAAATAATCTGAGAAGCAAAAGTTTTTCTCTGACTTTCTCTTTCCCTCCTGGGCCTCAGTCCCAATCTCCCCTGAAGCTAGCCATAGAAACCAGAATCCCTCTTCCTCAATGTGGGTCATAGAAATCAGAACGTCCTTTCCCAAAGTTAGCCATAAACCCTAAAAATATTACTTTAACTTTTCCTCTACCCTATTAGTGTAAAAATTGGCCATAATGATATTATCTGAGCTTACTTGTTTGACTGTAGGTCATAAGGCTCCCATTCTAAAGATGTACCTGCCTCATCTCGAGAAGGAAGGAAGAGAAGCCAAGCAGGACCTAGGCAGACAGGTCTTACTGGGTTTCCCCACTCAGTCAATTAGCATTAGATCACACATACCCTTTTTGTCCGGTCATGTTTCTACACAGCTGTCAATACTTGGTTGAATTTAAGCATTAAAAATAGACAATTTCTCCTGTGCTTTGGGGTCTTCATTTTGAAGGCTTTAGTGTACACATTAATAAATTTTGTAGACCTTTTCTTCAATGAATCTACCTCTTGTCAGTGATTATCTCTGAACCTTCAGAGGATGAAGGAATTTTCCTTTGGTTCCTGAAAAGTAACAACAGTAAAACCTCCATAGTTGACCGCCTCCCTACATTGGCCACCTCCTTAAGTGGATGTGATTTTCATAGACTGGACATGCACTCTATGTAAGTATCAGTACAGTAGGACTAGGGCCTCACGTTCACCATCCCTGTATGTTGACTAGTTTGTTACAGTCCCTTGGGTGGTCAGCTTAGAAAGGTTCTGCTGTAATTATATTTTAAGGTTGGACTTTGTCATATAGTTATTTTTTGTTCCCTATCATCTCTCTTTTTAAAGAATTTCTCTATTTTCTTTTTTTCACGTAAAGGTCTGGAGCCCTCCAAGACTCTACCCCTTGCACTTCTTCCCTTGGGTGATTGTAATCTGTATCCTTCCACTGTAAGAAAACACAACTATGAGCATCACGGTTTTCAGTGGGTTCTGTGAGGTTTTTTTAGCACATTGTCAGAGTTAAGAGTAGTCCAGGAGACCCCAGCACTAATGACTGGTGTCAGACGTGAGAGTGGCTGAGTCCTTGTCTAGTCACCTCTATTCTGCTATTAAACCATGCTGGTAGGAATGCAACATAATACGTTCCTTTTGGAAAGAAGTTTGGAGAACACTCAGGGATTTAAAAGTAGACCTGCTGTTCAATCCTGTAATTCCTCTACTAGATGTATAGCCAAAAGACCAAATATCACTTTACAACAAAGATATTTGCAGCAGATTGTTCATTGCAGCTTAATTCATAATAGTCAAGTCATGGAAGAAGCCCAATTGCCCATCAACCCATGAATGGATTAATAAATTGTGGTAAAAAAATAAATTGTGATATATGTATACCATGGAATATTATTCAGCCTTAAAAAAGATGGAAACTTTACCTCTCTTATGTTTACATGGATGGGGCTGGAACATATCCTACTTAGTAAAGTATCTCAAGAATGGAAGAAAAAGTATCCAATGTACTCAGTGCTATTATGAAACCAATTTACAATTACTCACACTTTCATATGAAAGTTAAATCACAACTATAGCCAAGGATGAAGGAGGGAAGGGGAGAGTGATGGGAGGGGAGGGGAAGGTTTGATGGAGGGAGGATAAATGGTGGGAGTACACCTATGGTGCATATTGCAGGGATACATGTCTAAACTATTAACTATAGAGTAAAAATGTCTTAACACAATAATTAAGTAAATGAGGTGACGGCTATATTAACTAGTTCCATGTAAGCATTCCAAATTGTATATGAAATCAACACATCGGACCCCATAAATGCATTAATGCATACATGATCTATGTGATTATGACTTAATGAAAAAAAACACATCTGTTGAGATTTTTATTGCAGATATTTTATTTTTCAGTTCTAATATTTCTATTTAGCTCTTCTTTTTAATATTAGGGTAGAAACAATTAGGTTACAATGTTTGCATTTGTTAGGTAAGGTCCCCGTTGTAGTTGTGCCCCTCTCCCAGGAGCTTTGCCATATATCCTAACATTGCGCCCATTAGGTGATAGCACACCTCTCCCACTTTCTCTTTCCCCCCTTCCTACCCCCAACTTGAATAAAATTGAATTTTTCTCTTGTGTGGGTATGTGTTAGATTGTCTACTGGCTTCATATTAGTATTGAGTACATTGGATACTTGCTTTTCCATTCTTGTGATACTTAACTAAAGAGAAATTCTCCAACTCTACCAGGTCAATACAAAAAGATGTAAAGTCTCCATCTTTTATGACTGAATAGTATTCCGTGGTATACATATACCACAGTTTATTAATCCACTCATGGGTTGATGGGCACTTGGGTTGATTCGACATCTTGGTGATTGTAAATTGTGATAAACAATCTAGTGCATATTTAGCTCTTCTTCATATAGTCATTTTCTTCGCTTAGGTTTTCTATTTCTATGTTAAGACCTTCTAATTTTTCAATTGTTTCAGGTGTGTCTGTTTGTAATTGCACATTGAACTATTTTTTTTCCAGGTAATTTTAGCATCTCTATCATGTTAATGTTTACATCTATCAATTGTGATTTTTCATGTAATTTCAGATATTTCTTTCTCTATATATGATAAGGGATTATTTTTAACCCTAATGTTTTTGTACTATGTTATGAGTCTGTGGATCTCATTTACACCTTCAACATAAACTGGCTTTTTCTAACACTGCACCAACAGGCAAAAGGGTAGAAGGAACTGTTTCATTACTGTGTTGCAAAGGAGGAAGTCCCAATTTCTCACACAGTCTCTGTTAGCACCTGAGAAGTATGTCCCTCCTTACTGCTGGGGAGAAGAGTGGGACTGGGTTTCTTGCATGGTTTCCACTGATCCTGGCTGGAGGTCAGTTTGTTACATGAAGTATTCCCTCTTCCCAAACACTTGTTTGAGATTGCCGCAGCTGGGAGAGGATGCATGGAGGCCCAGACACCCCGTCGGTCCTCCCCTGACAAATGAGGAGGATGCTTTTTACTGACCAGCCACCTTACTTGACCGGCTCTGAAGCCACCTCTGCAGAGGTCCAGGGCCATTTCGTATGAGCTTCATCGATGTGAACTTTTGTTCACCATTCATCCTTTGTGAATTTGGGTGTGTGGATGAGACCATTGTTTGTTCTGCACTGTTTGAGTAAGATAAAGAACTTGTCTAAAAGTCTTGTATGTTTTATTTGGCTAGATAAGCTTCTGATATAATATTTTTGTCTATGCTTATTGGTATTTCTTAGTTATCACCATCTCTGGTTCTAGTCTAAGATATATAGAGTCAAAACCCAAGGGAAGCCACACAGACAGATTTCCCCAAGTCCCTAAATCACTAGTTGTTCTCCTTTCAGAGTCTTCTTATTGTTGCTTTACATATATTATCTAGGGCATACAGTTGTTTTAGCAAGAGAAATAGAAAAATAATGTCTACTTCATTTTCCCATAAGCATTACATCTTCAAGTAGATCCCTTCTAAGTGCCTTCTCAAAACTCACATTTAGGGTTGGATCTCCTTGCCCCACTATGAAACAGAGAGTTTGTTGAGTGGCCCTGTCATGGGCTGAAGAGGGGATGAGTGGATGGAAGGGGCAGGATTTGTTCAGGTCATTTGGCTTTGCTGTTTTAAAAGAAAATAAAATTTCAGGACCCTCTAAATTCATTAAGCCAAGGGAGACGTTAAGCCCTGGAGACTGAGTCATGTAGCACAGTTATCAATCTGCTTCTTAGAGTATAGATTAACTCTCTTCCTCATTGTTTTGGTTCTATACATGACCAGAAGGGACCAGAGACTGCATCTTTCACCTCTTCCCTGCACTGATATTTATTATAGATCAACTGTCTTCTTCATCACCCCGTCCCTAACTTGGAAAAGATGGTGCAAAGGCTCCCGTGAGTGTTGCATCTTCAGTGTGGAATGTCAAATATAACTCTCCTGAAAGGAAAAGTCCACCTCAGCTAATCAGGTCTTTGTAACCCAGCATTAAGCCTTACATAGGAAGATGTTGAAATTCTGTTAAGCTTCCCTAAACTTTGTCTGCAAGTGATCCTCAAACTTTTTACTAGAATAAACTCTCTTTAAACTAGACTCTGACCCTTTTGATTATTTTAGGTTGACAATGTTAAGTTCTAGGAAAGCAAAGCACTTTTCATTTGTGTTTCTGCTATCTTTTCAGCTTCTAGCAGAGCTCCTGGCTTGGGGCAGAAATTCAATTCCTGACTCTGAAGGGATGATTTGTCTTAGACATAGCTAAAGATAGAAAAATGACCATTCCTAATTGGCTTTTGAACTTCACTCCTGACTGTAAGCATTGGCCTGTGGTACCTCAAACATTCTTGTAAAAGACCATAAACTCAAATTTAGTTACACTTGAGAAATAAAAATAAAATTCTAAGTCTTCCAACTGACTGAGTGGATCCCTTCTTGTCCAAAGGGACCTAGAGAAACCTCAAAACTGAGTTCTTAGCCATGATAGGGTGGGCTGTCAGACACACCTCATTATAATCCTTTCCTCATCAACCATTATTAGGCTTTTCCCCACCCTGGTTAATATGAGGTTATGTGCCATCAGATTACATTGTTTGCATTTTAAGATAAAGTTTGAGTTCTGTCCTTCACACAGGAAGTTGCGTACAGCACACACTGTCCCCACTGGGTAGGGGCCTCTGTCCCCACTCCCGCCTTCTTGCATTTAATTGATTTTTTTTTTCTCTCATGTACTCACATTGTTATTCACCTACAAGTTTCAAGTTAGTACTGAGTATGTGTGATATCCGTCTTTCCATTTTTGTGGTACTTTGCTTAGGAGAATTTTCTCTAGATCCATCTAGGTTGTAACAAAGGGTACAAAATTTCATTTTTTTTATGGCTGAATAGTATTCCATAGTATACAAGTGTCACAGTTTATTAATCCATTCATGTGTTGTAGGGCACTTGGGTTGTTTCCACATCTTTGCAATTGTAATTTGGGCTTTTATAACCATTTGAGCGTGTTTGTCCTTATGGTAAATTTTCTTTTTTTCTTTTAGTAATGGGATTGTAGGCTCAAATCGAAGGTCTGCTTTTAGTTTCTTAAGGACTCCCCATACTTCTTTCCATAAAGGTTATACTAGTTGGAACAGAACCTTTTCTCCTCAGGACAAATGAATGGCCAAAAAACTCAAGAAAAAATGCTCATCATTTCTAATTATTAAGGAAATACGAATCAAAACCACACTGAGATATCACCTAACCCCAGTGAGAATGGCTCACATCACGAGATCCCAAAACAACAGATGCTACTATGGGTGCAGAAAGAAAGGAGTGCCCCTGTGCTGTTGGTGGGAGTGACAAGCATGGGGCTTTCTTCACTATAGGAAAAGACCTGCTCCACCATTGAGTTCAATCAACTGTCTAATGTCGCTCCTCCATTCACAGTTTCAGCACAACTCACTAGCATTTCCTCCTGATGAGAGTCCATTGACCGAGGTATGCTTTTGAAAGGTCTATTGAAGCTGTGAACTGAGGGCTTTTGTGTCCTCTGCTTTACTTTCTCACATCCGAGGGCCAAACCCTGGGCTATGTGTGTCTCTTCCTTCATAATGATTCATGCCTCCTGTTATAGTTTATTAATTATGTATATTTGCCCGCCTCACTCAGCCTAAATTCCTATTCTTTGTACTGTTCCCTCAGAGAGTGTGTTTCCAGCTTCTAGCTGGTGTCTCTGCTTCACAGCCTGTCAGAATGGCCACTCTGTAGGCTGTAGCCCTCTGTGAGAAATAAAGCTCTCCTGTCCAAATTTATGAGCTTCGTCTTTCTTCATTTGACATGATGAAATTGCCTTCAAAGGTAGATTAGTCTAATCTCAAATGTAAGATTACTCTAGGAAACACAAACCTGGTTGTTATTCAGAGAATGTTTTAACAGTCGTCTCCCCTCAAAATGTGAAGATGTACAACATGTGATTTGCTTTACTGTGTAGTTTAAACATCTGTTTCCAAAAAAGTGTTTTCAGCACAGTGCTTATTACTTCATTGCTGGGGTACCTTCCTGATTTAAGAGAGTGGTAAATAAGAAAGAGTAATTGGATATGATAAGACATGTTGTGTTTAAACCATTTTCTACTCCCAAAACTACCTCTGGAGACTTTTCATATAATAAGACTGGAAATAATTGAAGCATAGTTAATATTTCCCCATAGTGGATTCTGCTAGCAAGGGAGGGAAGTAGAACTAAAAGGAGCAACAATCTGAAAGATGATCAAACAAATGTACTATTAGAAATATGCAATTAAAATAAAGTGGTGGCTGAACATGTGATGTTTTCTTTCTCATAATTTCGTCTATGAACATCCATACTTTAGGACTCATAAAAAGAATAGATTTTTTTTCTCTATTTTATTGAATCTGTAAGTCATTCAAAAACATGCAGACCCATACTTATTCGCTTATTTGTGGGACAGGGTGAGGATAATGGCCCGAAAAAGTTTCCCAGCTTTGCCAGAGTCATATATTCTATTGATTGCTTGTCTTCAGCAAATGATCATGAACTGTAAACTCTGAAGCACTCCATGCCGTCTCTCCTCACCAGTTCTTTAATAACTATCAGAATCAGATTTTCTCTACCTGCTTTTGTATTTTTAATCATGCATTTGTATTCGTAATGCTATTCATTTATCTCTCAATGACATATACAGTGTGTATGTGTGTGCGTGCGTGTGTGGGTGTGTGATGAAAGAAAATGAGCATTTTTCATTTTTAAAATGTTTTCAATAGTTACAACAACATGTGAGCCTCTATTCAGAGAAACTACACCCCATATCAGTAGATTTGATTATTGAAAGCACAGGATGAAAGTTGCATTGCAATGTATAAAAATGCTGAAGAAGAGCAATGGAATGCCGCATGGGACAGTTTGATTTATAGATCAACTGAAGTGGCCTTTTATGATCTTGACCTTTGAATGATCAATACCTTTAGATCAATGAAATGGTTTGTTTCAGCTCATCTCAATTTTCACTGTTTTCAAAGAATGCAAAATGGCTCCTTTGTCTTACCTCCCGGAAACTAAACAACGGTTTGAACCACATTTAAAGAAGAATCTACTGCATCTTGATATTTTATGAAAGTAAAAACTGTTGGCTTAGAAGACAAGTGTTTCCCATCAATACAGCAATTATTGGCCCTGTTCATCAGAGTCATGAAGACTCCTGGTTCTTTTATAAGTTTTTTTTTTTTTTTTTTTTTTTTTTTTATCATGTATCTGTTTTTTCTCTGTCCTTGACCATTTGACAATAGGGCATCTCCTTTTTTCTGTTTCTTTCTTTTTTTTTTTCTTTTTTGCTTTCTGACATGACCAAGTTGTCAGGTGACAATTAAAACCATCATTGTATCTTTCACTCAGAATCAAAAACTTGCAACCATTTTGAGTATATACTTTCTTTTCTTTTTCACGTGCTCCTGATTATCAACTTGCTAATTGTTGCTGTCAAATCCATGCTGTAACTTTTAATATTTAATTTTTTATTTAGCTTGCCTCATATTTTTTAATGTTTTTATAAGAATAACTGGATATAGTTCAATCTGGTGGAAGCACAAATATGGCGAGTCCATTTTGGATTCTCTTTAATGGCTTCCAGAAGAGTGGTTATTATTCACTGATCTGGGATAAAATACCCTTTTGCACAAATGAGTTGTCTACTTTGAACATTCATACAAGCATGTATGGAGTAAGTTTAAAATTGTCATCTTTAAAAAAAGGTGTCTTTTTTACCTTGTGGTAGTTTCTAAGGGCCTAAGATGATTCACATTTAATATATAGGTCTATTGACAAACTTTTTATCACCATACTTAATCCTTCTATATCTGTTATTCATTTAATTATAATAATAGTTCCTATCTGACAGTTATGAGATTAAATGAAATAATCATAATTTAAGTGGGTTTAGAACGTTGCCTGAAACATAGGAGTGACATGTTAATCAATTCTAACTGTAAACTAATGTTGAAAGTTCAGTAGAAATCATTGAAACAACACTTATAACAATGCCTCCCATGTAATAATACTCAGATACTATCCATGGTGATGACCATGATGATGGCGGTGGTGATGATGGTGATTATGATATAATGAAGTGATGGTGATGAAGATTAGCTTTATTTTTTTCTAAATTTCAAATTAATATAAGGGTACATACAATTAGGTTACATTGTTTGCATGTGTTAGGTAGAGTGTAAGTTGCAGTTGAACCCTTCACCCATGAGGCGTGCCATATACCCCTGCATTGTATCTAACAGACGAGAGCTTACCACACCTCCCCAGCCTCTTCCTCTTCTTTAATTTAAATGTGCAATCCCATTACTAAATATCCACCCATTAAAAAGAAGTCATTTTCTCATAATGACATTTTCACTTGAATGTTTATAGCAGCTCAATTCACAATTGCAAAAATGTGAAAACAACCCAAGTGCCCATCAACCCATGAATGGATTAATTAACTGTGGTATATGTATAGCATGGAATACTACTTGGCATAAAGACAGACGAAGACTTCATACTTTATACAAGGGATTTCCCACCCTAAAGTTTGTTTTCTGAACACTGAATATCCTGAAAACATGATACCAAGTCCCCAGGTTGAGCACTGGGGTATAGGCAGGTGTACAAAGTGGGTGGTGAAAGAATTTTGGAGGGAACAAGCAAATGTTCAGAGGTAGGCTGAGCACACATTCCCAGGTGTACACAAAAGCAAAAAGCAGTTCATTCATAGATTTGTGTAATGAAGATGTCAGCTGTGGCCACAGCAGATAGCCATATGAAGCCCTTTCTCTGTAAATGTCCTAAACTATGAAGGAACCCTGGAAAGTGAGTGTTGCAACCAATCATGGCAAAGATTATCATTTTCCAGAAGTCCAATAGAATTTGAGGCTGAGAGTTGGATTAAATTTGAGTAAATAAAATAAAATCATTGAAAATTCTTGCATATCCTGTAGAAACTAGATTCATCAAGTTTATCCAGAGTAATTGGAGTTTTTTTATCAGCTTTGTCACTGTCAGACTGCAATACATACCTCTGATCTTCCAAAGGAGTTTAATATTTAATAATCTGAGCTCCAGGACTCATCACTTGTCTTATATCTTTTCTTTGGAAGCCCTATGAATGGCTTTTAAGTCTTTGTTCAAGAATGAGTCTCAGAAAGTTTTGGAGGTATAAACAGTATGTGTTTCGCTGCAAATAAAGCAGAACAAATACTCTAAATAGCAAACTGGAAATAATTTGAAAAAGTAAACTGTGTTCTTTTTGACTAAAAATTCCAAATCCAGAGATGGATGGAGGAACAGCAAATGAAACGTTTTAGAGTTGCCATAGTCTCCCCAATGTAGCATACACTTAACTTTGTTGCAAGGATGAAAGAAAAAATATTCTTTCTTTATTGGAGAAGCAGACCAGAGGTGTTTCACCTTTCCCAAGTGTAAAATCACGGATGGTAAAATCATCTCATCCTTCTGGAGGTGAGGATCATTTACACAAACGTAAAGTCACCCTTGATAATTGGGTTCATTGTTGATTCCAGTAAGCTCCAGATTTTGTTCCCGCAGATCGCCCCTGGGTACCCACACTTCATTTCCATGACCATTCTGGGAGGACAGTCTATGTCATCTGCCAACACCCTTGCCAACATCCATGTAATAAAATGCAGCCACCATTGAACAGGGGCTGAAAAACAATCCATCCAGTCTTTAATGAGTAGCATTAGCAAGCTCTTAAAAACACTAATAACAAGTTTAATTACTGTTCATTTTAGTGTGTATGGCAGCTATCCAAGATCTAACATCTCACTGAATTCATTTTAGTAAAGCAAAAAATAATAACGAAATGAACGTAATTGCAAGTTACTGCCAGAAGTTAGTCTTTGATTAACAGGGCATTAACTCAGAAGAGAAACACCTTTTTAAATTGTTCCCAAATTATAATTTTCTTTTATGAGTATATTACTACACTCTCTTTGAGTTTTAATCACAAAGGTAAAAAATTTTAAGTTGAAGTTTTTAAGTTACTAAAGTGTAGAGAAATACCTATCAGCATAATTAAAAATGGTACTAGTCAACGTTTCATTCATAGAGAACTGTTGGTCTGAGAACTGTCTGTAACCTGTCTACAACTAGTAAGTACATAAAATGAGAGGTAATGTTAAAACTTGGTATACAAATTGGATATTGCTACAACATTTTTCTTGTATTTTCAGAATATTATCAATCTTCTATGGAATGGAGGGGAAAATGATTCTTCACCACAGAAATGTCAAGAAATACTGAATTTTAAGTAATACCGAGCTATATTTCTTAAATGGAACTTGGGATAAATGGACAAGGTACTGTCAAAGTTTATGTTTGCATTATCTGTAATCAGATTCTTTTCTGATTTTTTTAATCTCTAAAAGAAATATACTTATACCTAATAAATAGTACCAGTATTTTAAGTTTCTTAAGTTAGCCACTGATTCTTTAACTGTATGCTGAACGTAACCTTTCTTACAAACTTACAATATGTGTGCTTCTTTGAGGATATCAGCAGGCTGTGCTATCTCATGCCTCATAATCATAACTGAAGCACAGTTTTCTGATGAATATTTAACTCATGGAATGAAGTATGAATAAACATT
The DNA here is from genome assembly GCF_027406575.1 of Nycticebus coucang. Classification (NCBI taxonomy): domain Eukaryota; kingdom Metazoa; phylum Chordata; class Mammalia; order Primates; family Lorisidae; genus Nycticebus; species Nycticebus coucang. The sequence goes on along the minus strand of NC_069787.1, from coordinate 50,227,812 downwards.
TGCTAAATTTATTTCAAAAAGTTAAGGCAGAGAAAGTTGAAATTGGGGTCTGGAAGACGGAGGGCAGAGAAATCAGGAGGGATTCTGTGGTTTAATGGGCCAGTCAAGAAAATCAAGAGAGTTATTGTGGTACAGAGAAAAGAGAGGATATTTGAATCATATAAGTCGACATTTGAATACCAGTTCCACCTCATGAAGGCTACGTGACTTAGTTCGGGTCACAACATTCTATCACCTGATTTCTCATTTTATTTTATTTTTTTAATTTTATAAACATATTTTAAATTTAAAAATTAATATGACGTTATACATTTTAGGTTACATTATTCTCACTTCCAAGGTAAAGTTCAAGTTGTAACACCCTCGCATTGTGCACATTAGGTGAGACCCTGTCAACTGCCATCCCCTCTTCTACCCTTTGCCCTCCCTCCTCCCTCCTTGCCCCTCCTCACTTGCTAGACTATATTTGTGTTTGTTTGTTCATATAGGCATGTAATTGTTTATATAATCCCACATTACAAAGCCCCAAATCTGCAGATGCGGGCTCAGATCTGGAGAGAAGGGAACATTTCCACACTATTGGTGGGATTGCAAACTAATACAACCTTTATGGAAAAAAGGGTGGAGAATTCTGAAGGAACTGAAAGTTGATCTCCCATTTGATCCCATAATGCTGTTCCTAGGTATCTATATTGGTTTTTGTATCAGTATTGAGTACACTGGGTATTTTTTTCCCATTTATGGAATACTTACTGACCAGGTAAACACAAAGATGTAAAGTCTCCATCCTTTCTTATGACTGAATAGTATTCCACAGTATACATATGCCACAGTTTGTTAATCTATTCATGGATTGATGGGCATTTGGGTTGCTTCAACAATTTGGCAATTATGAATTGCATTATAATAAATATTCTGGTGCAAATGTCTTTGTGGTAAAATGATTTTTGTTCTTCTGAGTAGATACTTAGTAATGGGATTGCAGAATCCAAGGGTAGGTCAGCGTTTAGTTCTTTGAAAACTCTCCATACTTCTTTCCAAAAGGTTGTATTAGTTCGTAATCCCACCAGCAGTATAGAAGTATTCCCTACTCTCCACACCCATGCCAGCATCTGCAGATTTGGGTCTTTATGATGTGGCTAATCTTATTGGAATTAGATTCTCCCTATCTCAGAGTGATTTTGATTTGCATTTGTCTAGTGATTAAAGACAATGAGCTTTTTAAAAATTTTTGTTGGCCATTCATCAGTCATGTTCAGAGAATTTTCTGTTCAAGTATCTCGCTGACTTTAAATGGGGTTATTTTCTTTTTTCTTGTTGATTAACTTAAGTTCTCTAGAGATTCTAGTTATCAGGCCTTTGTCAGATTCATAACATGCAAAAATCTTCTCCCATTCTGAAGGCTGGCTGTTTGCTTTGGTTATGGTATCCTTAGCTTTACAGAAGTGTTCAGCTTGATCAAATCAGTTATTTATTTTTGGTGCTGCTGAAATTTCCAGGTGTTTCTTCCTCATAAAATCTTTTTGCAGGCCAATATTTCCAAATGTTTCCCCCACATTCTCTTATAGAATTTTTATCATACTGAGTCTTAAATTTAAATCTTTTATCCAGCAAGAATACTATATGAAACTATAAAACCCTGAAAAAAAGAAATACCAGAAGACATTAACAAATGGAAGAATATACCACACTCATGGCTGGGAAGACTTAACATTGTTAAAATGTCCATACTACACAAAGCAAACTTGAGATTTAATGTAATCCCCATCAAAGCACAAACATCATACTTTGAAGAGTTTGAAAAAATACTACTTAATTTCATATAGAACAACAACAACAAAAAAAACTCGAATGGCCAACACAGTTCTCAGAAATAAAAACAAATCTGGAGGAATCATGTTACCAGACTTCAGTTTATACTACCAGTCTATCATGATCAAAACAGCATGGTACTGGCACAAAAATATTTGATCTTTGATAAGCCTAACAAAGGCATGCATTGGGGAAAAGAATCTCTATTTAATAAATGGTGCTGGGAGAACTGGTTAGCCACAAGTAGTAGATTGAAACTGTACTCACACCTCTCACTGATTTTAAATGGGATAATAATTGTAGAGGGTCATTTGTATAGGCTTTTACAGCATCCACTCTTACTTGCTGTGTGCCTTCCTATCCCTTTCCAGCCTCTACAGTTCATTTCCTGCCTCCCTTGCAGCTATTGTTCTGGATGTGATTTGAGTTTTTCAAAACAAATATAATCAGTGAAGACTTAAATTTGGAATCCAGAATTTCATTTCAATGACAGAGATCCTGGGAGATGTGGTTCAGTTGGAGTCACCAACTGAGCAACTTCCCCACCGTGGGAGAACTAGCAGCTGCCCTTTCATCCTGGTATGACCAAGGCCTCAATCTAGAGTCTATATTTTTCACCTCCTTATAAGGTTTTTCTTCTTCATGTATCTATAAAATATTCTAGTCTGTATAGCCAAACAATGAACAAGACAGAAGTAGGACCTATTTTAGAGATTGCAATCCTTTGGTGATTAAATAAAATTATAACATATAGAATGCTTAGCCCAATTCTTGGCATAGAATGGGTAATATATATGTGGTTCATTATGGAAGTTTTGAGGTATACAAAAATCAAGAAACATAAAATATGCCTGGACAAAAACAAAAACCTCTTAGCAACACCAAGAGTGTAAGCAAATAAAACTTGCAAGGATGAATCAGAAAGGTTGCTGTCAACTGTGTTTCTTGGAAGTGAAATAACAGACCATAACACAGCCCATCTCAAAACTTTTGTATTGATCCACATATTATCCTCTATCTATTGTCTTGGGGGTTGTGCTCTATGCCTAATGAAGTTCAGAGTGAATTCGCCTGAAGATAGAAAAATTAAATCACTTTGGTATATTTTTTAGTTACATAGCGGCTACATATAACTCAATATAGAAAGAAGCACAATAACTAAAAAAATGCCAGGAAGGCTATGTTAACCAGTGTTCTGAAAAATGTGTCAAACGGTGTATGAAACTATTGTATGGTGCCCCATGATCACATTAACGTACACAGCTATGATTTAATAAAAAAGAAAAGAAAAGAAAAGAAAGATGTACAGATAGTATAGTACAGTGATAGAGAACAGTGAACAAATTTTGGAGCAAAACGATCTAAGTTCAGCTCTCAGAATTACTCATCATTATTTGGCCTTGAGCCAAGTATTCAGGGATTTATTTTTTCCATCCATAATGAGAAATGGACTAGGTTGTCACCAATGTTCATCAGGTCTTTAAAATTGAGAGACTCATATTCCAGGTTCAATTATCTCCAAGTCATAGTAATGATTTGAAACACCAGGAATGTTCACTCATTGTTGAAGGGATATGACGACACGTTATGAGGAGATTATCTTTTTTAAAGGTTTGCCTCATACTTGTAGTAATGAAAAGTGAACTAAGCAACATAAGGAAAGAAAACTCTTAGATGTGAGGATAATACAGGTTGAGTATCCCTTATCTGAAATGCTTGGGACAGAAAGGTTTTCAATTTTGCATATGGGGGGTTTAGAGTACTTGCATATACATAATGAGATACCTTGGGGATAAGATTTAAGTCTAAACACAGAATTTATTTGTGTTTCATATACACCATATACACAAAACCTCAAGTAATTTTATGCATTTTAATAATTTTGGGGGCATTATGGGGAAAACTGTCATTGATACGTCTAGCCCACATGTGTACCATGTGTACCATGCCATGTGTGGGCATGCTCTCTTGGTCACATCTGGACATCATTTTCACCAGGGAGACACAAAACAAAGTATGTATTGTGCACCTGTTATTTGACTGTGACCTGTCAGATGAAGTCAGTTGTGGAATTTTCCACTTGTGGCATCCTATCAGTGCTCAAAAAGTTTAAAATTTGGGAGCAGTTTGGAATTTTGATTTTCAGATTAGTGATGTTCAACTTGTACCATGTGTACTTTTAGGGGGTGGATGAACCTCCTATTAGTTTAGTTTGTCACATCAGTATGGTTTTCCATGGTAACAACTGGTTATTGTTCTAATCATATGAACTTTTATAAGCGTGTTTATTCTTGCTTGCTTTTATCTTTTACAATAAGGAAACTTGAGCAATGTTAGCATTTAGAGAATTTAGAAAAGATACTGTGAGACACTGAAAAGTATCTAAGATAATAGAATCTTTTAAGTGGTTAGAAGTAGATTCAATCTCCAGCAGAGAAAAGCAGATCTCACAAAAATGTAACAGACAAAAATAGTTAACTGGACTTCTTATATCTAGCTAAAAGTGGGGGAAAATAGCAGAGAAAACAAAGTCATCTCCTGGTCTTATAGCAGTGTAAGGTCTTGGTGGATCCTAGGAAAGATACGAAATGTCATGCACGCACATGTACGCTCTCGGAAATGCTTTAAAAATCTATACAAATATCCAGGCTGCCCTTTAGCAATTTAAATTAATATATTTTTTAAAGGACTGGGGTTCACCTTTGGGATGACATTATTGACTTAACACAAATGATGGCAGTAGCAATGTTTAAATCTGACTCGTTTGATTCCAAAGGGGAGAAAATGAGTAGGATTATTTTGGGAGGATGGTTTTGCTATTGTTGCCAAGGACGTATGCTCTTTAGCTGGCCCTGGAAGCCGAGGCATACGGATTCACATTTCTCTGGCTCTTCATGCGTTAGGGTCTCCCTGCACCCATCCTCCCCATTCCTACTTCTGGCCAAGGGAGGCTTTCTCCTTGCTCTTAGTTTCTATTTCTTCATTATTCAGCCTGCCCATTTGTATATTTTATCTTCTCTGGATTATCTTTGTCTTCTTTCTACCTCACGCATTTTCTCTCTAACTGGTATTTTAATCTCACAGACACAAAAGAAATCTCATCACCGTGAGAGAAAGAAAAGGTTTTTTTCTCTTCTGGAACAGCTCCCTACTTTGGGAAATGACTGAGGAATTCAGACCAGTGTTTCTGAATACCCACCTCTCATTTGTATTCTCTCTTTCTCTTTCTGTTTCTTAATAGTGTCAGCGCAGAGCAAAGAACCTTGAATTTCAACATCGATTCATGTTCTGGTTTTATTAGAATGACAGATCATTAAACCTTCTCTTTTGATTTCTGTATATATTTATCTACTGATTTAAGATCCTTGCCGTTATTATTCTCAACTGGGAATGATTTTGTGCCCATGGGGCAACTGACAATGTTTTGAAACATTATTTATTGTCAGGACTGAGGAGTAGGTGCTACTGGCTTCCGGTGGGTATAGAGTCCAGGGATGGCTCTAAATAGCCTACAATACTCACAATAATTCCCACACAAAAAAAGAAGTATCGGGCCCAAAATACCAAAGTTGAGAAATTTTGCCATAAGGAAAGTGTAGGGTTTGAAATCAATTATTGCCTTTATGCTCAATAACTCTTCTTTTTTTTTTTCCTTTTCTATGTATCTAATCTCTCAAATATACTCTTCCTTCCAAATCCCCAGAACAAGATAAAATTGAGGAAATCTGTTTTTGAGCCTGGCTCCAAAGAGCAGAGAATTTTGCTCATCTTTGGATTTAAGTTCCTTGGTCAGTTCAAACAGGCATAAGGGAGAAATAATACCTTTTCCTCACTCATTGCAGAAATCATGAATGTCACACTTCAACAACAACAACAACAACAAAAATAGATTAACAAAAGGAAAATGTCACAAATGTATTAAATAAAGTCTTCCATGACAGGGGAGTCTTAACAAAGTACGGTGCAGCAACCTATGGAAAATTGTTATTTTATCCTTAGGTTAAAGGAAGAAGAGGCAGTAAAAATCACAAAAATGTGATTAGACAAAGAAAAGCGAATGACCTAATGGTAATAAACTAGGGAGAACTCCACAAGCCTGTTGTCCAGATTTTTCTTGGCTTGTCTGTGGAGCATTTCTTTTCCCCTGAGTATGGAGTATGGGCGAAGGGTCTCCACCCGTTGTTCATGTAATGTAGGTCACAGAATTCCTTTATGATTCTGTTTCCTATAGAAAGGCAGGTGGAGAAATGACTTTACTTGCTTCTGTGGCTTTTCAAGGTGTCATGTTTGAGCTATCATGTTCTTTTTCTTTTCTCTTAACATTTTTTTTATTAAATCATAACTATGTACATTAATGCATTTATGGGGTACAATGTGCTGATTTTATATGCAATTTGGAATGCTTACATCAAACTGGTTAACATAGCCTTCACCTCATTTACTTAATTTTTGTGTTAAGACATTTATACTCTACTATTAATCTATTTGACAACATATACCCTTACAATATGCACAATAGGTGAGGTCCCACTAACCACCCTCCCTCAACCCGCACTCCCCCCACTCCTCCCATTCTGAGTCTTGACCCAGGTATGACCCACCACAGCATCAGCTGTAATGAATACAAGGGCATGTCAGGACTCAGCTCTACAAAAGGTGGTAGGCGAACTTTTCTCCGGACAATTCTGTTGAACCATCTCCTGTGGTTGATGATACTAAAAGACAAACAGCCAAGAACATTTTCCTGCCCTTTTGTTCAGAAGGGGATGTGCTTATCAGGAATCATTAAATATATATATTTATAATTTTAATATATATACATATAATTTTAAAAAAACGATATTTACTGTCTTTATATTGATGACAAAAACCCAAATGGGTCGGCATCATATTTTTACTATATGACTCAGAAATATTGGTTTGGATATTCATTTTTCATTTTTGTTAGCATTGAGAAAAAAATGAAAGATGAAAAAATAAGGTGTTAGATAAATTTGGACCTTTCCTCTTCCTTAGACACCCCCAGGAGGTCCCAGGAGCCTCACTTTCAGGAACTTTTTCTCAGCTTTTTTCCAAATAGGAGGCTCAGACTGGGAATGCAGAGGTGAGGTCTAGAAGACACCTTGAATGGTGACGTTCACTAGAAGAGAAGCAGGACGTGTTTTCTAGGGAGGGAGAAGGAGTTTCCCACACAGATCCTCTAATGTCTTTAATGGAACTGGTGTGTGTTGTTTTTGGACAGCTTGTTGAGTGTTTGCCCCTGAGAACACGGAGGGTAAAATGAATGATGATCTGGGATTAAAGCACTCCACTGTTTGGTGCTATTTGTTTGTTGGGAAACACTTTCTAATTCTAGGCCTGGTTACCCCCACGATATGAGTAGGCAGAGAGGGTTCACCTCACTGAATAGACGAGGACGAGGCTGTTCTCTCCTAATATAAAGCACATACGAGTGTTGGAAAAGCCTAGGATGGGAATTTGTAAAGGATCGTGTTAGAGTCCTTATTCTCTCAGGCAGCCTTGGACTAAGCAGTTAAGTATTTTGAGCCCAAATCGTGATATTGATGTCCTTATATGGAAGATAATACCTATTGTTCAGCATTACGGCAAGATTTTTTAAAGTTTTTATTATAGTTTACCACTTTTTAGTTCTGTGAATGCTTTTATGTGTCTATAGTATTATTGTGGCTATGATGCGCCAATGTATGGTACCCCAAAGTATGACTACAATGTTACCCAAAGTTTAGTCTTTGCCCTTGAGGCTGAATCAGTGAGAACAAAAAACAGGGACAAGTAGTTTGGGGAAAAGGAAAGAGAAGTTTATTAATTTTCTGGCAAGCCAGACCAGTCTCTTAAAACACTGTCATCCTGCCTTTAAGCAGAAATACTGGGCTTTGTAAAGGGTTGTGGAGGTTGAGGTTGGGCTTGGATCTATGACCCGTGTCACATGTTGTGGCTTTGAGCTGTTGTTCAACTATAGTTGGTGGGTTAGGTCAACCTCATCTCCAGGGAAATGATCTCCTGACCTTTGTCCAGACAATTCTGTTGAACCATCTCCTGTGGTTGATGATACTAAAAGGCAAACAGCAAAGAACATTTTCTTGCCCTTCTGATTGCCAGCTTTCAGCAAGAATGCAGTTTTTAATTTCAAGAAGAGTGGACGTCTTAAAGAGGCAAATTGTGAAATATTTTCCTTTTTATTAGACCTTTACCTCTGCTACAATAGAAGATCAGAGTATGTTTGCCTCATATATGCCCCTTTAGCATAAGGATTATTTTGAGCGATTACTTTGAGGATCTGCAGACATAGAAGTGCTGAGTAGAAATAACCCTCTTGTAATGGAAATTTGTATCTATAAACAAAATCAGTTTGTAGAAATGTCTCTCACTCTGTACCATGAACACAAGGATGAGTCTAAGTCACTAGGAACTCCTATCAATGGAGAAGACACCAACTTAAATCTACATAACACATAACAAAACTTAGCCATGTTTAAGGTTGCTGGGGCTCAGAAAGCAATACCCCCAAATTCAGTCTTCAGACATAACATCAGATGCAAAAGTTTTTCTCTGACCCTTTCTGCTCTCCTGTCGCTCAGTCCCCTTCTCTCCTGAGGCTAGCCATGGAAATGAGAATTCCTCTTCCCAAAGGTACGTCATTGAAACTAGAACCTCTTTTTCCCAAAGCCAGCCGGAAGACCTAAAAATATCACTTTTCCTTTACTTCCACCCGCTTTACACATTGTGGCTGTGTAAAAACTAGCCATAGTGAATTATCTGAACTAAGTTGGTTGTTTGACTGTGGATAAGAAGACTTCCATTACAGAAAGGATCCTGCCCACACACAGAAGGAATTCATCCTTATGGAGACCAAGAAGAATCTTGACAGATAATAAACTCACTTAATTAGCAGTAGATATCCTGTTGATCCGATCGTGTTTCTACACAACTATCAATACCTTGTGGAACCTAAGCTAAAAATGGGCAGTGGGGGTGATGATGTCTCTTGCGTTTTAAAGTCTTCATTCTGTAGACTCCTACATATACACATTAAATCAATTTGTATGTCTTTTCTCCTATTAATCTTTCTTTTGCAAATTTATTTTTCAATGAATTTTGAGATGGCTCAGGGGAACTTACCCCTTGGAATGCCCCACTTTGCCTCTACATTGCTTTTCCTGGGCATCTGCACCTCATTAACCTTCCCCACACTTCTTTATTTTAGTGAAAAATGGTATTTAAACCTAAATTCAAAGCTACTTCTACATTTACTCATTCCTTTGGGTATCTCAAAAGATACTCAAACTATTAAATATCTCAAACTATTAAATTTCTGCTTATTTTTCTCTTATTAGTCTCTTGTAATAAAGATCCATCCACCTAAATACTATGAAGGGTAGAGGAAAAATTATTTTCCTTCCCTACTCATCTCCATTTTCTCATTTGAAAATGGGGGGAGATTGTATCTACCATAAGATTTTATGGAGAACCAGATGAATTAATGTCTGCAAAGCACTTGTAATAGTGCCTGTCACAGCATGAGAATCATTATTAATGCACATTGAACTTTTTAACACAGTGCTTGACACCTGACAATCATTCAGTCAATAGTAAGTATTTTTTGTACAGGGTCATGTATATTTGTTGCTAGAAACAAAGAAAAATATACATTTTGGGTAAGCAAGAATCTGATAAATGAGATAGAAATATTTGCTGCTTAGTGATAACAGTTAGGCTGAGTAGGAAGCCATAAACCAAGCAGGAAAGATGAAGCAATGAAGAGACCTTTTCAGTAGATGTCTGACTGGTTCTAGCAAATTAGATTAAGTTTTGGTTGGCAACATAACTTGAAAATAATTAAAAATTCCCCAAATCTTTGTAGACTTACCTTATTACTATAAATGGATTATATAAATTTCCTGGCACAAAGTTTCATGTCACAGGTGTTCGCCACATTTGTTGATCCCATTGTAGTAGTAAGCACATCAATAGACTTTCCATCTTATTCCTTTCTAATGGGATCTATAGTACTGCCACATAAGAGGCAAACTAAAATTTTATAAATATACTGACCTCATAAAACAAGGAGAGAGGTATTTTAACACAGATTTTTTAAATGAGAAAATGGGGATCCTGAAAGTAACAATGATGTGGTTGTTACACAATGTGGTTGTAACAACAATGATGCATCATATTGGCACAAGATTTCATTTTTCAAAGGGCATTCTCATGCACAATCTCCTTGTATTTGCACAAGTAAATAGAATATAAGCAGTGTTATATAAAATGTATAGGAGGCCATCAGTTTGAACAGGACTCCTGCACTAAGTCCAAATAGACCAAATCAAAATGGAATCACTCATGCTAATGCTCTAAGTCTTTAGAAACTAAGTTCCTTATCTCTCCTTCTGATAAATCAAGAGAGGAAGAAATATAATTCCTAAACAAGACAGTTTTATCCTGCCTGATGAGGAAGTCCTAAGGGTCCCCTCTACTTTAACCTTTACAAGGAAAGTAACTTTGAAAGACCAATCTACTATTTGTTGTTTCTGCTTTCCTCAGCCCTTTGCCATCTACAAAGCCAACCTCCTCTGCCCAGCTCATCAGAACACTCTATTTCATAGAATAAGGCATTTTCGGATTCTAGGATCGCAAGCAAAAGTAATTAAGATCTTTAAATTTGTGGTAATTTTGTCTTTTGAAAGAAAAAATGAAAAGTTATTACCTCCTTATGACAAATTAAAAAGCTGATGCTTTTCTATCAGACATACTGGGGAGATGCTTATTTTAAACTAAACTCAGTGATTCTAGCTCTTGTTGCCACATGGGTTATTTTCACTGACTACCAACATTAAGTCTAGAGTATTCCCCTACCATGGAATTTAATCTGACCCCTTTAAAATAAACCCCTGCTAGTCTTTCTTGAATCAGAAGTCTAATTATTTTTTTCCCATTAGCCCTAAAGCCAGCAGTATTTGTAAGCCTAATTCCATTTTTCTCTCATAGGTCTGAATTCATCATAAATCCTAGAAATTTCACCTTGTCAGAAAAAAATGTATTTTATCTAATTCTTTGATTAAAAGAAGTATGAATTAATCATTCATTCCATTAACATTGACTGATGGCCAACGGTATTAGAATCTTTTTGTGTGTTTATGTTCAGCCGTGATCTTAGATAATTTGCATATTGGAGCAAAGTGGGTGATGATAAAGAAATTAAATAATTTTAAATTTTATTCAACAATAATTTGTTCTGAAGATTTACGTAAGAAGAGTGTGTTCTGGAGCATTATATTAAATGGAACGGGCAAGCAGTTCTCCTTCCGACAAGTTGCCTTTGAATTGGAAAAAATCTGGGGCATAAGGGAGCTAAGCAAAGGGGAAAAGCTAATGCAAAGGAAATATCCAGACTGGTGTGTTGAAAGGATAAAGGGAATTCAGTAGGTACGGAGTAAGTGGAACCAGAGCTCAAATAGAAAGAATTAAAGTTTGAGTTATAGATGAGGGCATGTTTAATGGGGCCTACTGTGTATTGTGGAGTATTTGGATTTTATTTTAAATCCTAATGGTATCTATTGGGCTTAAAAATGTAATAATTTGATATAATATACTGTTTTAAGAGATTACATTGGCTTCTTTATGGAGAATGGCTTACAGAGAGGAGAGTGTGGAGCTTGCGAACTCTCAAGAGGTTACTCGGTACAAGGAGAGAGATTATAATGCAATCTAGGGTGGAAATGGTGAAGATTGGAAACAGACCAAATGGGAATAAATTTATAATAAGTACTTTCTATCCTGCTTGTATTTGAGGGTGTTAGAGTTTGGGTGGGTGGCTTGGAAAGAGAAAAATAGATAAGTAGATATTTTCCAGTTAGGGGATTTAAATGGCTGAGTAGACCCTGTTGTTCTGTCCAAACTGGGAAAGACTAAGAGTGACAGGGGAGGTATAGGGGTGAGGTAAGAATGAATAGTTCTATTTTTAAGAATTACATTGAGAATTTACATGTTTTAGCTTCATTCTCATTTGTACATAGTGAAGGTGAGCTATAGTCTCCCTTGAACTTGTGTCTTTATTTCTGTTAGATCAGCTTCAGGTTGTAACTGTTCATTTAGCAGTCATGTGTAGAAAATATTATACTCAGTAGACAACTATGCCTGTTTTCTGTTATGTTACCGCTCCTGGTTACTAGATTCCAACTCTGTTCATTGGTGTTGGAGCCATTTTGCAACTCTTTGTAAATGGGTAACTTATAGCTATACAAACTCCTGTGTAGGAGTGATTTTAAATTATTTCCACCCTCCTATGGAAAAACCACTTTTGTTCCCATTGCAATTCATGTCTGTATTACTTTATAATATGTAAATTTTTGACCTTTTGACTTTTCCTTTGAATCAGTTAGAACCTCAGCCTGGTTCCTTGTTATCGTATGAGTAAAATAAAGTCTTTAACATATGTTAATTTTTCTAGCTATATAAGAGAAATGATTTTACCTTTACTTGCCAATTAATTCTGTACTTATGGCTTCCCAGTGATTCTCCCCCATGATTCTCCTCCATACTGCTCTCAGGATCAAATCAACCCCCATGCCTTTATCAGATGAATTACTGTTGTATCATGTCTCCTATGTCCTGTATTTATATAATGTGACTTTGACACATTCATTTCAAATAATGACACTTTCCCTAAATATTTTTTGACTCTTGTGTGAAACTGTTAGAATCAATTTTGCCAATACAATTACAAATTCAAAAATGAAATGACTCAGATTTACACTTTAACATCAAGACCATTAGATTTTCTAGGTAGAGGGAAGAATTTTTTGGCTGTTTTAATCATCAGTCTTTGAGCTTACAAATACTAATACAACAGAATTAGTTTGTCAACAATGAAAGATGTCACTGCATGTTTTTAAGCTAATTCACAATTTACCTCTATTCTCAGAAGTGAATACTTTAGTGACTAAGGTTCTGAGAGAGACTGTAACTCATTATTTAAAAAATAATGAGTTCTACTTGAAGCTGTACTCTAAAACCACCTTGTAAAAGTGATAACTTTCTGACTCATAAAGTAGAATGGTTCATTTTTTATCTCCTCAGAGAAGAAGAAACAGACTTCATTGACAATGAAAATATAAACAGTATATCTTTGGCAAATGTACAATTTTTAAATATTTAGAAAATATGATTTATAACTCAAAAAAGGTAATGATCTCACTCATTTCTAGACCAGAGTCTAGGTCAACTCTTTTTTTCCTACTCATATAATATTAATTGATTTTAAACCATTGCAGGGAAAACATTCCCGCTACCCTCTGAGAGCTCAATAATTGAATTTATGAAATCTAGAGTAGGCAGATTAATAGGAGAGAAGGTATACAGATGCTCCTTGATTTACAATGGGGAGCTTAAATTTACATATTAAAACATATTAAAATTGTATCACAGGGGAGAAAACAGTAGATGACTGCCTGCTCAGATGAAGTTGGTCATCACCTTTCACCTATTCTTCTGAAGACCCACTCATCTTTCCCCCATTCTGGTAAACTCATACATCACTGAAGATATCATAATCAAAATGCATCTAATAACCTAACAAAGCCACCATAAAGTTAAAAATTATGAATTTGAAACATCAAAATTTGGGCACCTTCTGTACAAATGTATTCTGTAGCTGAGAACCTCATGTGAAAGAAAAGTGAATAACCACAAAATTAGTGAGATGTAGAGCCTTTTATAACTTTTTGGAGGCTCAGAAAATAATATCCTGAAATAAAGGCCTGAACATCCAGCCTCAGAAGCAAAGTCTCCCTGACCTTCTCCTGCCCTCCTGTTTCTCAGCCCTCATTCTTCTCCAAGCAAGCTACAGAAACTGGAATCCCTCTTTCCAAAGCTGGGTTGTGGAAACTAGAACCCTTTTCTGCCTAATGCCATCCATGAAGTCTAAAATTATTACTGTAATTTTCCCTCTGCCTTTTTATGTAACAGTTGTTATAAAGAATTTAAGACCCTCATTCCAAACGGTTTGAACTCCCTACCCAGGGGCTGAGAAAAATCTGAACAGAGAGGCTCTGGTGAATTTCCTCACTTAGTCTATTAGCATTAGATACAGACCTATTTATTCAATCATATTTCTACACAGCTATCCATACTTTTTAAATCTAAACATAACAATACCTAGTTTTCCCTATTATATTTGGTCTTCATTCTGAAGGCTCCTTTATGTAAAAGTCTACGATCAAATAAATGTTAGTTACACTTTTCTCTTGTTAATCTATCCTTGTTGTGGAGGTTTTAGCTGTGATCCTTATAATTGAAAAGGAAAGAGGGATCATACCCTTTAATCCCTAACCCAGTAGAGGTGAGAGAAGAGGGAGGGTGTAGGCAACTTTGGGAAGAGTCAATGATTTGGGAGAAAGATAAGTGGGGTTTCAGAAGAATAGGCGGTAGGTGATGACCAACTTGGTCTGATTGCGCTGTCACCTCCTGTCTTCTCCCCAGTGATACAACTTTCATCTGTTTTAAGCTGTCATTGTAGAAGGTGGGACAATTAAGTTCACGAACTTGCCACCATGAGCTTGTGCTGGCAGTGCTGCACAACTTTGTGAGGGTTTATAACCTTGGTCTATCAGTGTCTCACAGCTGTGTTCATGTTGAAGTGTGGAGGGGTCTTGCTGAGTGGCGTTCATTATGGTTGTTGCATGTTTTCCTATACCATAAAATGACAATTGTGAAGGTCATTCCAGAAAAGAACTTTAGAATTACTTTGAAGGGTGGACTAGGTGCTGGCATTGGTGCATGGCTTCTCAAGGGAACTACTTTGAAGGCGACCACAGTGACATTCATCAATGAACTATGTAACAGTTTTTCTAGGATGAGTTTGTGAACTTAATTGTCAGACCTAGTTTATTGTCTTTTTTAAAAAACTTTACACAAAGTCTGGCAAATTTTAACAGATGTTTTAATATCTTACAAGTCGACATTTGAACTGATTATTTTAGAGAAATGTTAGATTAAATGGAATTTTGTTTGCAAATAGGACTGTAAAGAAAGAATAGTAGATTTGATAATACACCCAATGTCCTTATGATCTCTACAAGCATCACATCCATCAACACATTCGTGAGATGGATTACAATCACCAATTTTGTTCTGATGTTAGGATAATGCAAATTCAAATGTTACACAAAACTTACCAGATGCAAGATGCTTTTTTAGTTAAGCCTACTTTTTCTAGGATGGGTCAACGTTTTTGATGTACTTTGAGCAATTTCCATATGACATATTTCATTTGTCATGGACACATTGTAGACTAGAACTAGATTCAGGGAGATCTGGAAATGATGAACACCTTTGTGTTTCTCGCGTGTGAAAAAGAAGTATTTTAGTTTCTGAAACTTTTGTGTTGCCTCCCTTCCTTCCATTCGACTGCACATTGTACTGACCTTACAGTCCCTTCAAATAAAGCACCGAGCATTAAATGGGAATTCTCATATTCTATCAGTTCTCTCTTTTAAGATGGGATCCATGCAAGTATTGTCAGTTTTAGCTTCAAAACCAACATTGTCCTGATGACTGTAGGTAGAGATATAAACTTGTCTTTACCCACTAGAGGGGTCCTTGGGTGTCTTACTGGGTACCATTCCAAGGTCAAAAGGGAGCAACTGTACCCCATTCCTAATATTTCTCAAGAACTGATGGTGTTAAAAAAATCCAAACTCTGTTACTATATTTGGTGTCTTGTGGAACATATTTCTCTTTATTTTGTATAAGAAATATTTTTAAATGAAGCATATATTATTTCTGATGAAGAAGAGGTGTTTTTTTCATTTTCCCCAAGAATTTATGCAAAAATTATGTATTCTTTACTGTGGAACTTTAGGTAAGGCCTATCTTCTGGGAAAGTATACCCAAATAAAATCATGTGCTTGTACTTTAGTGGGAATAAAAATTATGTTTGGTCAATCCCATTCGTTTCCCATAAGAAAAAAATCAAATCATTGTGTGGAAGTGTCATAGATTCTCAACTCCATAATGAATATTTTATGGAGAATTTCTCACAATTGCAGATTCAACCAGTTTATGACTCTATTTCCATAAACTTTACTACTTATTTTGGACTTACCCTAGGGTGAAAAAAAAAAATGCTGTCACGACGATTTTGTATTTAAGATTTCAGAAAAGGGAAAAACAGAAAGGGTTTTCACCCTCTTCTTTCTTGTTCCTAACACTGACCTCAAATTTCAGGGTAGTCTATGAATGGTGAGGAGACAGGAGAGGAAAGTGTGCTTTCTTTCCTGCAGGATTCAGAGCCTATTGCTTCTTTGGAAGAAAAGTAGCTTAGATAACCTAAAATTTTGAGACAGATAACAGAGAAAAGCAGTCACAGATTTCTTGCAAAATGAACTCTTTGGTGCTACTCTCAGAATAGATAGATATCTGATCTGTAAAACTTGATATTTTTTATATTCTCCCACCTTTCAGGAAGAAAGGTTGGATTTTAGCTTGTCTGGTTTCCAGGAGATGGCCACAGGTCAAACACTGCTCATCTAAATTGTCATTTCTTTGAAGTAATTCTTTTCCATTGATGTTATTTCGAGCATAAGTCATTAGTAGAACAACTAGAACAAAAATATACAAAGATGATCTGTAAATCTCACACAAAAAGATTTTGGTCCAGGTGTCCTAAATGGAGAAAATGTCTAATGAATGATTATATTCAAAAGTAAGTTTAATCTTCAGAGCAGTAAAATGGTCTTGAGTAATGACCAAGATAAAATCATTTTTATCATTACTTTTTTAGTAATGAAAAAATTAGACAAAGACTTGTACCCAAAGAGTATTGAAGGCATTTTTTAATATCAGCCTTTCCTTAAAGACTGGTGTAGGTTTAATCAGTTTAAATTAGCTTGTGAGACAGACACCAAAAAAATAAAGAATAGGTATCAAAGTATGTATTTTTTGAAAAAAATGATATTTTTAACTGCTGGGCCTCAGAACAGGACACCTTAGCATTTGGGAGTGTGGTTTGCTGAGAACTTTGAGCTGAAGGAGATTAGGAAGGGCCATAAAAGCCCCTTTCCTTCTGATCTTCTCTCACCCTCCTTTCTCCAGTTCCCTTCTCCCTCTAGGCAAGTCATAAAACCTAAAAGAACGCTGTTCTGAGGCCTCACAGTTAAAAATAAAATATTTTCAAAAACTATAAAGAAATTCATTTAAGAATGTTGCTAACCAATTTTCTAAAATCAAATTTGAAAATGATGGCAAAAATCATATTGATATTCTTCCTCATCTTTTTTTTTTTTTTAAGATAAAAACAACCTTCCAAATTGTATGAGTTCACTGTTAATAGCAGTTCAACTGGAGATGGAATTTTTTTTTTTTTTTTGAGACAGTCTCACTCTGTTGCCCAGGCTAGAGCATGGCAGCATCAAGCCTAGCTCACCTCTACCTCAAACTCATGGGTGCAAGGGATGAAAAGTAGGTGACAGGTGACCTTCCTAGGCACAGGAGGAAGTTACTCAGCAAAAGGAGGCCAAGAAAAATCTGAGCAAATAGCTTTGCTGAGTACCCACCTCCCCAAGTTTATTACCATTCCATCATACTCTTTCCTCCAATCACATTTTCCCAAACTATACAATTTTTCATGAGACTTGGAGTACAAATATACAATTTTCCCTGGGTCTTTGGGTTGGCATTCATGAAGGTTCCTGCATCATTTAAAGCCTTGTTAAATATGCAGCATGTTTTTCTTTTCAAGAAAATGGACACATAAGTCATTAGTAGAACAACTAGAACAAAAATATACAAAGATGATCTGTAAATCTCACACAAAAAGATTTTATCTTTCAAGAAAATGGACACATTTTCTTGAAAGATAAAAGAGATAGATAAGCAAAAGACGGGGAACAGAACCTCTGGCAACAGAGGCGGGGAATGCAAGAGGGCAGCCCGTATATATGTAGCATAACATATAGCATATTTGCTGCGTTAGTCTCTTGCAAATCTGTTTTTTTGTTATAGGGTTGTCAGCTGTGACCCTTGAGAGAGTAAGGATATAATCTTACATTTTCCCTGCTGCATACCAAACCAACTATATATATATATATTTTTTTTTTTTTTTGCTATAATTTGTAGCTGCAATTCCATAACTTCACAAATGGACATCTATTTACCATGTTTTTCTAACTCAGATTTCCATTACTGCAATAGCGGCAGTTAACATTTTGATACTCTTTGAACAGTGTTGGTATATTACAGGATGGATAATATCAGAGAAAAATAAAATTCAAACTATATGTGCATGTCCCACATTATGCACATTTTCATTAATTAATAAGTAACGCTAAATAACAAAAAGGGGGTTAGACAAAAGTGTGATCTTATTTAATCATGAAGCAATCTCAAAATGATGTTTCAGTAAATAATATGACTTGAAGTTTGAGGAATGGTTTGTGCTGCAACCTGAAATCTGTGGACATTCACTGATGAAGACAGCATTTCTTATAACTTAGTAATTTTCTTTTTAAATTATGTATTTCAGAATACTTCTGAGCACCAAAAATATCAGTTTTGTATTTCATCACTATTTTGAAAAGTCTTTCTGATAGTTTTCTTTTGGGTTGTCATTTTTCCAGGGGCAAAACTGTGACAAATTATCCAATTCCGTAAAACCAAAGCTAGTCCATCATTCTCCATCCAATCAAAGGCACAATTCATCTATAAAGTGTTCTCATTGTGTGTTTCCTGTAGAGAAAGAAACTCGTGTTGTAAACACGCTGCAGTTATTTTCCATTTCTTCTTGATTCCACAGCACTAAAAGGAGGGACAGAGTTAAACATTTATTTACTTGTCAAACTGGAAAAAATTCTTCAGAAAGAAAAATTATATGCTACCTTAACCACTTTAGCAATTTTAGCTATCTAAAAAGAAAAAAAATATTAAAAAGATTGATTTCTTTTTAACCACCCTATTTTTTTATTCACTGGAAGGAACTTTTTCCCCCCTAGACATTTACCTCTCTCGAAATTAAGGGGTTACTTCAGAACCATTTCACAGTGTTTTCTGAAGTCTAAAGTTCTGTAGAAGACTGTATTTGAAATATACAAGTACTATCTATACTAGGCTGTATTGAGATAATAGATACATTCTGTTTCAGTGCTTCTCAGTTAATTGATATTCTTAAGTCTTTACGGTGCATCTACAATGAACACATAAATGTATAATTTACTCAATAAACCAGAAGGAAAGAGAATTATGGGGTATTTTTTATTTAGAAGTTATAACATTGTGTTCACATTTTAAAAATCTATTAATCATACATTATTTGGAGAATAATATGCTGATTCTATAAGTAGAAGAAAGAATAGACACATCTCGTTCATTTTAGGGGTTTATTTCTCTGATGTGGAAAATAACTAAATCATATGCAAAATAAAATTTGGACATGGGTATAATATTTTTCATAACCAGCAATAGTGATGAGATTTTTCCAAAGGATTCTTTCAATTCAGGAGGCTCCTTAAGCATTTAGGAAAGTGTCTTCTTCTGCAAGCAATTTTTATTATTGGATATTTTCAGCATTCTACGGAATGTGGGTTCCTGTTGTTATAAAATGTTCAGTTTTATTAATGAGGTCATTTCTTACAGATTGTCCATGCCATCTACAAACACATCTGTAACTGGCTCAATATTGTTCTGATTGATTGTTCTTGATTAAATTCCTTTCTTTCTTTATTTTTAGTATTTAATGATAGAATGTGAAGAATCATTTTTGTGGAAGTATCTGAATTCTAAATCAATAAAGTCCAAATTGTTTTTATTTTACTTTTTTGCTGATATAAAACTTCAAATGCAAGACTACCTAGTATGCATGGGCCAACTTTCTTCTTTGAGGCAAAATAAAGCAAATCATTTACATTGTCACATTAATACCATTAATTCTTTATGTCAAGTGTAGGTCAACTATGGTTGGTGAGCCAAATCAATGCCACAATCTCTTTTTTGGTACAATCTATGACCTAAGAATGGTTGAATGGTTTCCCCATTTCTACCGAGTCATTTAAATAAATAAAAAAATAACATATATCTATCTATCTACCTACCTATCTATATATATATATAATGGAAACCTTATGGCCCACAAAGCCTAAAATATAATATGAAACTAGCCCATTCAGAAAACTGTGGAAGAGCCCCTGCTGTACCATGAGAGTACGGGTATACACAGACATACGGTGTGTTCCTCTGCTGCAATGCTTTGATTTTCAGCTCTCACATTTTTGCCTTGGGCTTCCAAACTATTACGTCTCTTTTGTTTTCTAGCTTTAGCTTTTCCATTTTTTTTTCCAGATTAATATGAGAGTGCATTGTTTCCATTTGTAAGGTAAAGTCTGAATTGCAATCGATTCCTTCATCCAGCAAGTGTGCCATACACCCCTACGTTGTAACTGTTAACTTACCAACCCCTACTCCCCTTCCTCTCCCTTCTCCCTTCTTGAATTCAATTATATTTTTCTCTCATGTGGGCCTGTAGTTGTTAGTCTACGAGTTTCAACATAGTATTGAGTATATGAGATGCTTGCTTTTCCATTCTTGAGAAACTTTATTTAGAGAAATGTTCTTCAGATCTATCCAGGTAAATACAAAAAAATTCAAAGTCTCCATCTTTTTTTATGACTGAAGAATATTCCATGGACTTTTACCAGTTTATTGATCCATTCATACGTTGATAGGCACTTGTCTTGTTTCCACATCTTTGTGACTATGAATCCAGCTGCTATAAATATTCAAGCACAAATGTTCTTATGATAAAATAATTTTTTTTCTTCTGGGTAGATATCTAGTAATGGAATTACAGGATCAAAGGGTCCTCGTTTCATATGGAAACAGAAAAAACCCAGAGTAGCCAACCCAATTCTATGAAATGGAAATAAATCTGGAGGCATCACATTACCAGACTTCAGATTATACTACAAGCTTATAGTGATCAAAGAAGTATGGTATTGGCATAAAAATACAGACATAGATGTATGGATCACATTTGGGAACCTAGAGATGAAGCCAGTGTCACATTAACATCTGATGTTGGATAGCCTTAGCTTCTGAGTTTCTGTACATAATCACATTCTTCTACAATATAAAGTAAGAGGGCTCTACAATGCCATGTGCCATGGGTGCTAGAGAGGGACATGGTTTGGTTAATATATATGATCAAATGAATTTAAATAAGATATTTTCTGCCCTTCATTTTTCACTTTTCCATCTTTGTAAAATAATGATCTTTGTGATTTATTCTATTCATCTAATCAGCAATTATTAATAAACTATGTTTATAGTAAGATACTGCCTTCATGTGTTTACAGTTTGGTGAAGGAGGCAGAAAATTACCTAGAAATTATTTTCTTTTATTTATTTTACTTTTTTGCTGATATAAAACTTCAAATGCAAGACTAGATAGTATGCATGGGTCAACTTTCTTCTTTGAGGCAAAATAAAGGAAATCGTTTACATCGTCACATTAATACCATTAATTCTTTATGTCAAGTGTAGGCCAACTATGGTTGGTGAGCCAAATCAATGCCACAATCTCTTTTTTGGTACAATCTATGACCTAAGAGCCCCTGCTGTTAATACACAGTTTTAATAACTACTATATACTATATTGCATAACATAATAGGTTATACATAGGACAGAGGAAAAAAATCAGAGTTAACATACGAAAGACATTGTGATGACTTGTGCTCTATGTTCATTTAACCATTAACATGCAAATTTGACTTCAAAGAGCCTTAAATTGGAATACTGTAATTTTTACCCCAATATTTTCAAGAAAAATTAAACATCTTTCTGCTGTTGCAGCCTGTTACTCCTTGAAAAAAAAAAAAGAGAAAAGATGGTGGCAAAACATGTATTTTCATGACAGCAAATCTTTAGACCTTTTGAGAAACCCCTTTAACTAGAAAGCAATTGTTCCATTGAAAGTAAAGCTCACTGGCAGTGTCATTTTGAACTTAAAAGCAATGTCAGGTTTTGTCTCTTGGGGAGCAAATGGTCAGTCACGCAGGCCTTGTCAGCAGTAACAAGACACTTCAGACTGGGGGCCTTGCAGAATAAAGAGTGGCATTTTACTTTATTTTTTCTGTAGGCACAACTTTATTAATATGAACATTAAAGCTAAATATTTGGTTTGGATTTTCCTACTCTAGTTGTGCCATCCAATTCAGTAGCCATTAGCCACGTATGACTAAATTCAATAAATGAAATTAAATTAAAAAATCAGTTTCTTAATCATGCAAGTCATATTTGAGATGCTCAATAGCCATATGTTGCGAGTGGCTACTGTCCTGGGTAATGGAGACACAGGACATTTCCACAATCACAGAGAATTCTATTAGAAAGCGCTGACTATTCCATTGATCACAGTAAAGTCACATCTATTAAGTTCTCCAAATGGCAGTTATTTGTCACATACCCATTCAGAGAACTCCTTTTTGTAATTGCATTTCACAGGATACATCTTTGAACTTAAATTGTTGTCTTAGCAAGATGTGAACTTTTCTAAAGCTTTCTTCTTCACATGAGCTCTGTATTTTGCAAAACGGTTACAACCCTACTTACTTCTCCTCATGTATTTAGGTTTTGAATCTTTTTGCCAACTTAATACATGTAAGTACAGAAAAGTACATGCAGCTGTCACAATGAACACATTCATGTAATCCTCACCAAGGTCAAGAAGTAGAACATCCTTTATTGTAATTTTACTTACTGAGTAATTTTTTTGAAAGAGCAGATTTTTAGGTGCTTTCTTTTTGATGTGATTAAATTAAAAGTTCCATGAGTAAAGTTGGGGTTATTGAGAAATCATTACACCAATTAAAAAAGTTCCTTTTTATTTTCTTTCTTTATGATGCGAACCATTGTAGTCTCTCTCTCCCTCTCTTTTTAATGACAGTAGAACGTCCATAGCCGGCCACCTCCCCACACTGACCACTTCCTTATGTTAACCTAATTTTTAAACACCGGACATGCACTACTTGTACATATCACTACAATAGGCCTAGCTCCTTCTTTTGGCAACCTCCATATGTTGACCAGTTTGTTATAGTCCATTGGGTGGTCAATTCAGGTTCTTCTGTATTTACCCATTTCTTCAGCCTTAGCTTGTAGACCTGGATTGAGTCAAAAGGAAATAGCCACAGGCCAAACAATCAAAACTGAAGTAACCATATGCTGCCATTTGACCCTTTGACTCCTTCAATTTTTTTTTTTGTAGAGACAGAGTCTCACTTTATGGCCCTTGGTAGAGTGCCGTAGCCTCACACAGCTCACAGCAACCTCCAAATCCTGGGCTTAAGCAATTCTCTTGCCTCAGCCTCCCGAGTAGCTGGGACTACAGGCGCCCGCCACAACGCCCGGCTATTTTTTGTTTGCAGTTTGGCTGTGGCCGGGTTTGAACCCGTCACCCTCGGCATATGGGGCCGGTGCCCTACGGACTGAGCCACAGGCGCCGCCCAGTTTTTTTTTTTTTTTTTAATTAAGCCATATATGCATAGATCATGAATACATTTATGCCTTTCTGGGATTCAATGGGTTGATGATTTGTACAAATTGGAATTCTTACATCCTACTAATTAACATAGCTTTCATCTCATTTACTTAATCACCGTGTTAAGACATTTGTGTTCAATACTTGATCGATTTGACTTGTACCCTTACAATATGCTCCATAGGTGTGATCCCACCATCAACCCTCCCCCTATCGAGCAACCCCCCTCCCTTCACATACCCCTTCCTATGCCCCTTCCCTCCTTCATCCTGGGCTATAGTTGTGATTCATCTCTCATATGAAAGTGTGAGTGATTATAAATTGGTCTTATAGTAGTACTGAGTACACTGGATATTTCTGGTACACTGAAGATCTGAGCCACACATCTGCTAAATGGTAGTGGCCAGGTATTTCCTTTTTCAATTCTATGTTTTTGCTTTTTAAGAATACAGGGTTTGATTAATATGGTTTTGAAGATACTTTTAATTTTAATATAGTAAAATTTAAGAATTATATTTTGTGTAATATAAAAAATTAATTTAATAGAGTTGACCCTCATGATTTAGAGTTTAAAATGCTGTTTCCATTGACTCTGATACATATGAATGTTCTATAATTACAGTTTTGGGCTCAGCATGTTCTCAATAAGATATTAAAGATAACACCACTGAATAGATGGCCTAGATCAAATTCATTTAGCTTTTTCCTGTAACTGTTGCCCATTTTGTTTTTGATATTAGGAATGACATGTTTGTACGTGCCTTGTGAGGATGACTAAATGAATGATATCATTTTTTCTTTCTTCTTATAGAACAAACAGAAAACTGTTATTTCCTATGATAGCTCATCTAAAATAAAATTCTATTCAATAAGTTTGAGGAGAAAGTCAGTCTTAATTATTACGTGTTTAAAAGCAATACAAGTTTAATAATTTCAGCTGCAAATTAATTCCATCCCCTTTCCACAGATGTTAATCACAGTTTTATTGTGGACAATAGGTCCTTCATTGAGGATTAATAAATTCTTAGCATGAGCTTCATAATACATGAACTCCCTGAAATGGTATAAAAAATGTTGTTGAGTATATTTTGAGAAAGTCCATCTAATTTATCATGTGTATTAATCTAATCATTTGGGGCCTTTCTGAACTGTCTCCGCTACCACTACCCTAATTCATGGCCTCCATACCTGTTCCACTAACTCAGTGGTTCTCAACCTTCCTAATGCCGTGGGCCTTTAATACAGTTCCTGTGGGTGTGACCCACAGGTTGAAAACCACTGCACTAACTGGTCTGTTGGATCATGACCTGGACCCCAACAGGCTGTATCTTATATAACCATTAAGAGCTCTATCAGCTGTCAAAAATATAAGGTGGAAATAAAAGCATATGATTTGATTATCTTGCCAATTTGCTCCAGTGGCTCCTGAACTCTTAAGAACAAGTGACCACGTTCCCTCCTTGTCTACTTCAGCTGGCAAAATTCACGTCTTGTCACTGTGCACTTTGAGCTAGGGGTGTTTTACTCGCCTTGTCGGGATACGTAATGAATATATTTTTTTCTTTTTACTGGGCAAGCAGAAAACTGTTATTTCCTATGATAGCTTATCTAAAATAAAATTTTGCTTAGTTTGAGGAGTAGGCCAGTCAGAGTTACTAAGTGTTTAAAAGCAATACAAGTTTAATATTTCAACTACAAATTAATTCTGTCTAATCCCCAAAGATGTTGATCTCAGTTTTATTGTAGACAGTGGATCCTTCTTGGGAATATTCTTTATTATTCCTTTTTAGATAACTCTATACTATTATAATTTAAGTAAAGCATTCCTTTCTTTTCACCAGAAATTCTTCAAAGCCTGGATAGAGATGTTAATCTTTGTGTGTGCCTCTCTTATACCTGGGCACATCATTATCGTTAAAATTACCACAGCATATGTGTGTAGTTTTATTGTGTGTGTGTGTGTGTGTGAAAAACAGAGAGAGAAATAAGAGAACTATTTCACTTCGCAGTGATCTTCTTGAATATAGAATGTATGTTATTGACTGTTGTATCCCTAGCATCAAGCACAGAGTATGGGGCACCAAAGGTGCTCAATAAATATAAGATGCAAAGGACATAGAGATAATGGGTAGACATTTCTCACTTAATAAATGACTAAGGAATTATTTTTTTAATTTTATTAGTAATTTAAGAAAATGTATTTCAATTCAAACTTGTTTTTATATACATATACATTAAAGACAATGTTAATAATCTATCAACATAATGTCTGCAATTATAATATTTTTATTAACTTCCTTGACAAATATTTTGTAGTAAAAACCATATAATCATATCAGCCTAGACCAATTTACATCAGTATTTAAGGAGATCACAAAAATCATTAGTTCACAATTGAGGAACTGGAGGCTGACGTTCAGTGGCTAGTTACACAGCAGCAGGGCATCATACCAACCAAGCTTGACATCTCTGTATACCTTTAACAAAGTGCTGGACATCTTTGATCCTCACTTTTCACATCTTTCAGGTGAAATGATAATGGCCAGTTAATTCACAGGAAAATACTCTCACCTTTTTGGTATAATTTTTTTTTTTTTAACCAAACTTCTTACACTATAGTTTTCTGATGGTTGAATAAATGGGGAAGAGAAAGGAAGAAGTATAAAAAAAAAGAGAGAAGGGCAGCACCTATGGCTCAAGGAGTAGGGCGCTGGTCCCACATACCGGAGGTGGTAGGTTCAAACCTGGCCCTGGCCAAAAATTGCAAAAAAAAAAAAAAAAAAAAAAGAAAGAAAGAAAGAAAAGAAAAAAAACAGGATGTAAAATGATATAAAAAAAAAAAAAACTAAAGATAGAAAATGAGAACTAAAATGATAAAACAGAAAAAAATATATACAATCTTACATGGAAATGCAACAGGAATCTTGAGCAAGAAGAACAAGGCTAGAGGTATCACCCTATTTGACTTTAAAGTATACTACAAAGTTATTAGAACTAAAACAGCATGGTATTGGCATAAAAACAGACACTCAGATCAATGGAACAGAATGGAGAACATAGAAATAAATCCACACATTTATAACCACATGATTTTTGCTAAAGGTTCCAAGAACATACCTTGGAGAAAAGAGTAGTTGCTTTAATAAATAAAACAGGGATAACTGAATATCCACATGCATAGGAATGAAACTAGACTCCTATTTCCCACCATATACAAAAACCAAATCTAAATGTATTAAAGAGGCAACTGTAATACCCAAAACTGTGAAACTACTAGTATAAAATATAGGAGAAAAGCTTCACAAAATTGTACTGAGAAAAGATTTTTGAAGGAGACCTCAAAGGTACATGTAACAAAAGTAAAATTAGAAATGGGATTCCATCAAAGTAAAAAACCTCTGCACAGTAAAGGAAACAAAAAGAGGTAAAAGTGAGGCTACAGAATTGGAGAAAGTATTTGCTAACTATGTATCTGACAAAAGATTAATATCCAGAATACGTAAGAAACTCAAATAACTCAGAAAAAATAAAACATGTAAGAACAGGCAGAAGACATAGAGACATGGATAGACATTTCTCAAAAGTAGGAAATCAATATATGAGAAAATGGTGAACATCACATTCAAGTAATGGGAAATTCAAGTTAAAACCACAGTGAGGCCTCAACTCACCCTGGGTAGAATGGCTATAATAAAAGACAAAAAAAATAATAATAACAAACACTGGTGAAAATGTGGAAAGGGGGAACTCCTATGCACAATTGGTAGGAGGGTAAATTAGTACAGCTAATGTGGAAAACAGTATGGAGGTTTAGTAAAGAGTTAAAAATGGAACTACCATATGATCCAGCAATCCCATCACTAGGAATACTCCCAAAGGAAATGAAATATTGAAGACTTACTTGCACTCTGTGTTTATAGTCACTTATTCGCAATAGCCTGACAGAATCAACCTGAATGCCGTATTTTCTTCTTTCATTCATGTGTGGATAAATAGATGAAGAAAATATGGCGAATATGATGAGATGAATGGATAAAGAAATATGATATGAGTGTGTTCATGTGCGTGTGTGTGTAATACTATTCAGCTGTAAAATGGAATAAAATCCTGTCATCTGTGACCACATGGATGAACCTGCGGGACATTATGTTAAGTGAAACAAGCAAAACCCAGAAAAAAAAGCCCTGGAAGGTCTCACTCATTTGTGGAATCTAAGTAAGTTTATTTAATAGAAGTAAAGAGGCTGGTGTGAGTAGGTGAGAGGAAGAGATTGGGAGAGGTTGGTCAATGGGTACAAAGTTACAGCTAGACAGAGCAAGTCCTGGCATTCTGTACACAGTAGGGTGACTACAGCAAATAACATTGTGGTCTGTATTTCAAGGTAGCTAGAAGATTTCGAATGTTATCACCACAAGTAAATGAAAAATGTTAAAAGTAATGAATAAATAAACTAATAAATAAAAGAAATGATAAATGACTAAAGTAATGCATGTAGTGGTTATATTGATTTGGTCCTTAGGTAATGTACACATTCCTTAAAACATCACCCTTTACTCCATCAATATGCACATTTATGGGTCAATTATAAATTTAAAAAATTAAAATAAATTTTTAAAAAGCTAAATACAAAACTACAAAAGTTTACAAGAATAGTAGAATATCATGTTTCCAGTTTTCTATCACACTTAGGGTATTTTCTATCACACTTAAATACCCTAAGTGTGATATTTAAGAGCTGCATGGTGTTCCCTCCCATGGATGCAGCATATTTATTTAATGGCTTCCCCGTTTTGGGACGATGAGGAGATTTCTGTTTCCACATAACTATGTGTTGTGTGCATAAAGCATTTTCAGTATTTGGAATCATTTTCTAGCTATTGATTCCCAAGAATGAAAAGTACCTTATTTGTAGATCACTATGAAAGTTTGGAGACAGACTCTGTTACCGTCCATTATTTCAATTCCAAGAAACACAGTGAACAGTGTACTCTCTAATCACCTGCAAAAGTTTCAACTTGCTTGGCTTACCAGTGTTGCTGGGAGGGCTTCCTTTGTTTCCAGCCATGCAGATTTTATGTTTCTTGATTTTCAGGTATCTCAAAACTTTCATAATGACCCACATATATAGCCCCAAGGCCCTGAACTATTTGTATTGTGATCAACAGTGAACTGAGTACCTTTTCACCCCACTCCTGCACAATTTCTGAATTTTAGACTAGACATCTTTAAAGAGAATGGAAACTGTCTTATCACTCTTTGTATACTGGTTCGACCTTCTTCTTATACTCCTGGGAGTTTCTGAATTTTAAGCTTTGTGCATCTATGGATCCCTTTCAGGAGGGGATCCTATAAGCTGCCGTGGCATTTCTGAAATCTGAGAGAGAAACAGCTATATTTGAAATGACGAAGCTAGTAGCAGAGAGAGGTGCTCTTTAGAAATGACCCATCTTCTTTGAGAATTCAAGTTGTGAGAATAAGGTACAGTGGACAAGTTTATGTTTAGGTGTAAATTGATAATGTGATTATCTTTTTCATACACTCAAAGCCTTATTTATTTTGACTGCATTACACAGATGCTGCTATCTGCAGGGTGCCGAGAGTGTGCTAAGTGATATGTCAACCTCGACACCGCAATAGATAGAACTTATTTGCTCATAATGTTAACATATTGGGCTGAGCTGCATTTTCCCAGAGTGAAAATTACTCCCTTCCAGGGAATTTCCACTCTGGCAGATTCATTAACTCTTTCAGAGTACCAGCAAACTGGTTAGCAAATTGACTCTGAAGAGAAATAAATTTCTACATCTAAAAAGGAAAAGGAGAAATCTGTACTTCCTCTAGCTTTGACAGGATGGCTAAGGTTACAAATTCAAAGGAGGAATTCCTGGATTCCTTTCTCCACAAAGTATATAAGTCCTCTTTTTCTCAATTTCCTCAAAGGTAAATAATGTCTACCACATGTGTTTATTGTAAGGATGAAATGAATTAGAACTTAAATGCTAAACTTAAGCACTCACTACATGTTTGCTATTGTATTGCTATTCATGTAATTATTATTGTCATTAATATTTTGATAATCTTCAGGAAAGACTGCACATCATCCTTCTATAGTGCTGAGACCTAAGTGTTCCTATAATAATACTCAGTATTCTTCGAAATAATAACTTATCTTGGAAAAATGTAGTTAATTGACTAGAATTGTGGCCATTTTTACATTTTTGTTAAAGTGAAGAAAAAAAATTAGCAGTATGACTAATCACTTACAGAGCTTTTTTTTTTTTAATTGTATCATTTTATTTGCACTTCTAGAAATATAAAGATGTAGGGTTCTGGGATCCTATAGTAGTAAGTTGTTTAAAAAAGAAAATAGCTGCATTTTTAAGTTCCGATTTGCCTATTCACCTTTAGCTTTGTGGATATAAATACGGAGCACAGAAATAGGAAAGACCTGCTTTTCCACTTAGCAGGATGACGTTGGACTGCTGAATATCTCTGCTTTTCAAATCTTTATCCATATTGTGGGACTTGATAGTCTCTGAGAGATTTGTGAGAACTAATATCTTGAGACTGAGTCTGCAGGAACACTTTTATTATGCTTTAAAGAATGAGTTCCTTCAGTAAATAAATCATTATGGTATATTAAGTTGTCAGACAAATTGTTCTTGTTATACTTGCCATTGGAGAGATAATCCACAGATGTGTTTCAGGTAGGCTATAGATTGTCCAAACAATGTCACATACCCAATGTTGAGTTAGATTAAGTTCCTGATAGAATAAACTAACAATACAAAATTTTATCCAAGGTAAATTAGTCACTGAGAGAACTGGCAGCTGCAGATAATACTAGAACAGTGTTGCTCAGTCCCCAGTGTTCCTAAAGGCACCACTCATTCAACAAGGCTATTGTCTTGCAAAGTATGTGTCTCTAGCCTTAAGAAACTCACATCTTGGGGTAGTCAGACCCTTTTTATGGTCCTTGTGTCTTCTGCTATTCAAGAAGCACTCACACCATAGTCTACCACGTTCATCTTTGTGACTATATAATATTCTACACTGTCTTAGTCAGTTAGGGCTATTGTAACAGAATACTATTGATTGAAAGGCTTAAACAACAGAAATTTATTTCTCACAGTTCTAGAAGTTGGGAGTCCAAGATTAGGGTGCCAGCATTGTCAAATTCTTGGTGAAGGCCCTTTTCCTGGTTTATAGACAGCCTTCTCTCATTGTACAGAAGGAGGGGGAGACAGGAAGCAGGATCAATGTATCTCTTCCTAAAAGGGTGCTAATCCCATCATGAGGGCCCCACCCTCATGATCTAATGACTCCATGACTTTCCCAAAGGCCCCACATCCAAATATGGTTACATTAGGGTTAGAGTTTCAAAATATGAATTTGTGAAGGACACATTCAGTCTGTAGCAGGTACTTTATGGTTCTTGAAACAAAAGCAGTGTCAACAGGTCATATCTTCATCTAGGAGAAAAAGACCAAGATAGTGCTCAGATGTCACTTGTGGACAGTGCCTCTGTTTCCAGGCTTTTCACGTCCTGGTATATCTATGTTTGTCTTAGGAAACAGGACGTGCTGGTTCAGTGTCAATTCCCTGTGACTCTTGGTTGACCATCGCTTGTGAGTGAATACGGAAAGATGATTTTTATTTGTGCCTCTTATATTAAGTAACACAGTACTTTGTTGCTCCATTGACACGGTGATTTGCGTAGAGCCATGTGTGACCCAGAAATTAGGGTTTAAAGTCAGCACTTAGGGTAAAACCTTGTCTAGTAACATTGCCCTTAGAAATCCATTAAGTTAGACATCAAGTGCAATGTTTGTCAATAGATTTGGGCATACAAGTCTAGGCAGTGAAATATGCATGTGAAAAACGCATACAGTAGTCTCTCCCTGTCTGCTGGGATATGTTCCTAGACCCCCCAGGGCATGTCTGGAACTGTGGATCTCGCCAAACCCTGTATATGTTGTACTGTGTTTTTCCTATTTGTACACACCTATGATAAAATTTAATTTATAAATTAAGCAAAGTAAGATTAACAGTTATAACTAATAATAAAATACAGGAATTAAAATTGGATACCATTAGTAAGACATATACTGTTATTTCAAGGTGGTGTCTCTTTCTCTCCAAATACATTAATATTTTTAGACTGTGGTTAACACCAGGTAACTGACATGGAAATGTAAAACTGGGAAGGAGGGAGTACTGGATTTCTAATCTAGCATTACCCTCTGTGCACACCGCAGAGGAGCTCCCAGAAACAGAGCCCCATCCTGGGGAAAGCTAATTCATGCCCCTCTGTTTACTGCTCACCACCTTTCTCGTCCTATCCATCTCATGAAAGGGCAGTCAGAGTCAATAAAGATGCTTCAGTTGCTTCTTTTCTTCTTCTTTTTTTTTGGTCTCCTCAAATGTCTGAATTTAGAAGACCTTATAAGCCAAATGCCCAAATGACATGTGTTCCCTGTAGCTAAAGTTAGAAATGTAATCCTGGAGGGAACAGGTGCCTTGAAGGATGTTTCAGTCATAGACTGCAACAGGGTGTCAGTTTAAGTTCCTTTCTGTCGAGTCAAAGAATATTTGCTAAGTGTCTATGATCTGGACCAAATGTTTGTGTTCTTCCTAAAATTCCCATGTTGAAACCCTAGAGCAGTGGTTCTCAACCTTCCTAATGCCACAATGTATTTTCATTGTTAAAAAGGGATTGCAACCCACAGGTTGAGAACCGCTGCCCTAGAGCCTAATGGGATGGTATTTGGAGGTGGGGACTTTAGGGAATAATTGGGTTCAGGTGAGATCATGAGAGTGGTGCCCTCATGATGAGGTTAGCATCTATACAACTAAAAGAGCTCTCTCTCTCTCTCTTTTTCTCCCAGTCTCTCTGCCTCTTTTTCTCCTTCTCCCCACTTGAGCACCCCTAAGAAAGGCATGTGGGACACAGAGCTATAGCCAGAGGGAGCCATCTGCAGGCCAGAAAGAAGCAGACCCTTAACTTCCCAGACACTGAATCTGCTGCCACCTTGATTTTAGGCTTCCCAGTCTTCAGAGCCATGAGAATTAAACATGCATCGTTTAAGCCACTACTGTTTAAGTCTATAGTATTTTCCTGCCCGAGCGAAGACAACCTACTATTTATTTGATCTAGATTTTTTTAATTCAGGAAAAGACTGCCTTGCCAGTGTGCAGGTGAATATACATGTAACGCATAGTAGAAACAGCATTAGAAATCAGAGAAGAGAAATAGGCTCGTAAATAGATAACTTGGAAACACTCTTTATCCATATAGAGAAAAAGAAACACATCTGTAGCTTTCAAAGACACAGAAATCAGTTGCGTGTAGGTTAAATACCTAATTGTGTAAAGCAGACGTTAAAATTTTAAAAATAAAATGTAAGATCATTTTTATAACTGCAGAACAGAATGGTTTAAGTGTGACACAAAATTACAAACCTTGAATAAAAACAGTTGATACGTTGTTCTATGTTAAAATTTAAAAAAAATGTATGTTTAACCAAAAGCACTATAAACAAAGCTAGTCAAGTCACACTGAGAATAGATATTTGCAACATATATAAACAACCTCAGATCAATATTTCAAGACCATAAAGAATTTCTGAAAATGAGTACCCAAAAAAGACAAGGACTAATAGAAAAATGGACAAAGGATTCGAACAATTTCCAGAAAAGGCCAGACTAAATTGGCCGATCAATAAACTGACAAGACACTTAACATGACTAAAAATGTGCTACATGTATATAAAAATAGCCATGAGATAAAGCTTCACACTTACGGGACGGTAAAACTTTTAAAATTTTTAGAATAAGAAGTGTTGGCAAAGATGGTTAGCAAGAGAAATATTTAGATCCTATTGTCTGAATATATTGCCAAAACCAATCTTAGAGCAATTGCGCAGTATCCTAGTAAGTCAAAATGTGCATATCTTCAACCCAACAGTTCTTTTCCTAGCTATGATTCAAGAAAAATTCACTATGTGAGCAGGGAAACATAGATGGACTTACTAATGATGTTATTTGTATTTAAAAAATAAATGCAAAGCCTATGTTTACTTGAGGGTCTTTTATTTGTTCTTTCATTTATTCATTTCTCTGGTTCACATTCCTCTCCATACGTCATCACTGTATGACCTTTGACATTATGTCCGTTTCGTAGAACTGACAATACTGGGCCTGCTATAAGAAAATAATAAACCACTTCGCATTATAGCTAAACAGGAGGAATATGATCCAGTGTTTTATGACACTGTAGGACAAACGTAGTTAATAATAATTTGTTACACAGTTTCAAATAGTCGGAGGAAGGATATTGAATGTTTCCAACACAGAGAAATGATAAAAAAGTGAGATGATGGCTATGCCAATTACTCTGATCGGATCATCCTTCATTGTATGTATCAAGACATTACCAGGTACCCCATAATTATATGCAATTACTACATGTAACTTTATAAATATTTTTTAAATGACTAGAAAATTACTTTGCATGAACCCAGTACTTATACAACCAGGAGGCAGGCCCAAAAGTTAGTCGTGGGGGAACATCCCCAATTTGGTGGCTGGGTGCCAGGATTCTCCTTGGAAGAGAAAGAAACGGAACTTTCAGGTATAAGGGGTAAGAGGAGGTTGACTGACTTTGTGGAATACTCATACAATAGAACCCAATAACTCAGCTAAAGCCAATTAGTTTTAATTACTGTTTTTTTTTTTTTTGCTATGCAAATTTTCCTTGCTCTTAACATTGCACTTGAGATTTATTGCATTTGAGACATAGGGGAAAGAAAGTTTGTGTATAGCAAAAAAAAAAAAAGTACTATTTATTAGATGCTATTCTCTGCTGGGCATATTATACATGTGATATATATATAAAGTTTAAAGAAGCAGGCAAATTTTTTCTATATATTGTTTAGAGCAAAACAGTTTTGCAAAAGAACAAAAATACATGAGAATGCTAAGCACAAAATTCTGGACAGTATCCAGGAAAGGGATGGTAGGGTGTGGGAGAGACATGAAATTCAGTAGTTCACAGAACAATTCACCTCTATCTGTAAAGATCAAGTTCTTTGAAAAAAGTTTTGCAGTAAATATGGCTAAGTGAAGCTATGTTGTGGATAAATAAATATATATCATTTTTTCCCTACATAACTTGCAATATTCCAAATGTTTAGAAATTTAAAAATTGTCATTATAGTTATTTTTGCAGTGTATTAATTTAGTAGGTCTGTGCAATGTATAACAACAACAGGATAAATTACCTTATGGTTAATATCTCCAAGTAGAACAATGAGTTGTTTTAAATTCTCACTTCTGTAAACTCTGCAGCAGACACATAGCTGGGTTCATGACATTTATATTGATCAGACTTGCTTTGAATGTAATTCAAAGACTAAAGCAGGAATAAACACAATCTGTGGAGAGATTAAGTAAACCGAGGGGAATGAGCTCATTTATGGATTCAATGCAAATTTACATTTTTATATGTTTACTGTAAAAAATTAAGAAAGGTTAAGCTGCACAATAGAAGCATTAAGAAAAAGGCTTAAAACGTCCTGTTCAGGCCAGGCACAGTGGCTCATGCCTATAATCCTAGCACTTTGGGAGGCCCAGGGAGGAGGATCCCTTTGGAATAGGAGTGAAGAGACCATCTGGCTCATAACAAGCAATATAACAAGACCCCATCTATACAAAAAGATTTTAAAAAGCAGCCAGGCCTGGTGGCACGAGCCTGTAGTCCCAGCAAATCAGAAGGCTAAGGCAGGAAGATCATTTGACTCCAGGAGTTTCAGGTTACAATAGCTAAAATAGGGCACAGCACTCCATGGTAGCTTGGGTGACAGGTTAAGACTTCTATCGCTATAAAACAAGGAAAAAATATATAAAACTTCCTGTTCAACAAAAGATCCTTTAAATGAACAGCTAAGCCACACACTGATTTTAAAAACAATAAAGCAAAAGATATTGTCCCCATTTTCTTGACTTTAGTTGTTTGGTTCGAATTTTCAGATTTAAATGGAAATGATGAGAATCAATGGAGTGTATGAACAGAAAATTTAATAGGCAGCTTTTTAGTTTTTCTGTTAATTAATTTTCTGAGGTTACATTTAGCTATTGCTTTAATACTTAGAAGACAAAGATTTTTTTTCAAATGAGAAAATGTTCTACTTTTATTAATAAATATTTATTCATTCAAACAACAGTCTATTCACTGAGTATCTGCTTTGGGCCAGGCATAATTCTAAGGAAGGAGCAGGGATCAAAACACCAGACAAAACACTCTGCCCTGGCAGAATTTATGTTCTCAGGGGCGGGGGAGGAGGCTACTTTCTCACAATCTAGAGCCATGTAGGATGGCAACCAGCTAAAAGGTAATGAGGGGTCTTTGTGGCTTTAGGAAGAAAAGAGGGATCCACTTAACGGATTCTCTTTTTTAACCTCAGTATACTTCAAGAATTGCCAAAAGAAGATACAAACTGGGTTTTTAGGTTATTCAAATGAAAATATTTGTATTGAGTTTCTAGCGAATGGCAGCCCCAAATCTTTTAAATGTTGGAGGAAAAAGGAAAAAAGGTTAGAGTCAGCTTTGCCTGTTTAACCATTTCTCCTTGCCAAGTCTACTGAGCTTATTACTCTATGGATGGATGTTTTTCTCTTTGTTTTATTTTCTCCCCAAAGTGAATTGTTAATGTCTTTCCAACAAAAGGAATTCAAAGAAAATTTAAAGCACCAGTTTTACACTGACTCTTAACTTTTGCATTAAGACCTTCTGTATCAGGCATTATCCCAAGAGTCTACGATTTCACAAATGCACCGGCCCTGCCCCAAGAAGACAAGGGCCAACAGGGCAGACTGCCAATGCCAATTTTCACACAGTGGGGCAGGTGCACTTACCAAGGTGCAGGAACAGTTCTGAATAAGCAGTTGCTTTCTTTCTGGGCTAAGGAAACCTTCATAATGCAAGTGCTTTTCTGTGTTAGACCTTTAAAATGAGTAGGAGGTAGCCAGGTAATGAAGTGTGAAGTGGGCGATTGAAGAAGCTATTAACCTAATGATTGA
Source organism: Nycticebus coucang (assembly GCF_027406575.1). NCBI lineage: Eukaryota > Metazoa > Chordata > Mammalia > Primates > Lorisidae > Nycticebus > Nycticebus coucang. The sequence continues at coordinate 50,191,375 of NC_069787.1, read as the reverse complement.
TATTGATCACCTAATCCCGCCCTTGCCTTCATGAGCAATGACTTCAGCACGGTTTTCATTCATTTGTTCATTCCTTTATCTGCTCATTTGCTACACCAATTCTCAAATATTTATTGTACAGTTGACCATGTGCTACCCATAATATAAAGGATGAAGAAGGCCCACTTATGCTTGCCTTCCTTCTGGGCATCAGCCCCATCGGCTAGAATTGAAGTCTAGGGGAATATTCCACTCCAGAGGTTTGTGAATTGCAAAATATTTGAGTTATAGTATTACTTTTAAATGAATAACATGAGTTTGTTTTGACATAAAATACTCAGTCATAATCTAAAGTGAATAGGAACAACCAGAGCTTATATGATGTACTGGCTCATAGTACAGTAGCTGATCAGAAAAATAAATTAAGGAAATAAAATTGTTTTGGAGCTTGATTTATCTGCTTGATTCCATAAATAATTCCACCTAAATAATTCCATTATCTACAATTTCTGGAGAATAAAACAGTAGACCACATACTTTTTCAATTTGATGTCTTGTTTGGTCCTGACAGCACTCCCGTGAGTATAGCAAATCTATTTCTCTTCCAAAACCATGGGAAGAGTAGGTGTTAGAGTGCTACCTGAAA